>NC_084795.1:276321621-276624121 GCF_963169125.1 Humulus lupulus | reverse complement strand
TACTAATTTACACTCACAGTTTCAAACTATTACAAATATGATCTTTTGTTTTGAAAAAAGTAATGTGAAAATAGTATACTCTTAGTTCAAATTTGGTCGTCAATAAAAATTGGTCTCTAGTGACATTGAGTTTGTGGGAGGAGAAAGAGTATAAATTGTTGAGATGATCGAGAGTACTTTTTTTTTACTAATTTAGATAATCATGTTTGTAATTATTTAAAACCGAAAGCAAAAACTCGTATTAAAAAAAACCCTAAAAAGCTAGAAAATGCTAACACAGTTAATATTGTCTAATTGATCAATACTTTAGTGCAAACCCCACATCAAATATATTTTAAAAACGAAAGAAAAGTACAAACAAAACCCTACTCTTAAAAAAATCTCATATATATATTTATATATATGCACCGGTGCATACTTTTTATAGTTCTGGCTTGTGAATAGTTTTTTGTGCAATTTTTTTTATGATCATGTTTATTGTAGTTATTTAGAGCATTCTGTAAATTTTTTGGAAATTCCGAATAATTTACAGTGTCGAAAACTAAGTTCAAACAGGTTGTTGCACACATGACTAATTTTCGTATGCACGTGAAAAACAGGTTGTTTGAACCTAGTTTTCGGCACTGTAAATTATTCGGAATTTCCAAAAAATTTACAGAATGCTCTAAATAACTATAATATACGCAGTCATAAAACAAAATCGCGTTGAAAACTATTCACGAGTTGGGGAAACACAAAATGTATACACCGATGCATGTCTTTTTAGGTATGCAACATAAAATTATCCTATATAACACTTTATCATTACACCAACTCCCTTCACTTTAGATGGTCAATTAGATAAAATCACAGAACAAACAAACAAATACATATTTAATAATTATAATAGCTAGCTAGGAGCAAGTACCAACATAATAAAAACGAAAAAGAAAAAAAAAAGAAAGATAGAGAGAGCCATACAATCGAACAAGAAGAATAAAAGGTCACACTAGTATGATATTGATCAACGACCGACCTTGTAAATTAATAGTACGTATTGTTGATATGTCACAATCCATATTGATCCAACTCATAGTAAAAGCTATTGTAATCAAGTTTTAAACACTACTCTTAATTTGTTTAGAAATTACGATCCACCTGACACGCATTGAGAACATGGTGTTGTGATGGACCATCACTTGAGATTGGTTTGAAAATTTGTTTTGGAATTTTTTTTATTATAATTATAAGGGATATTTACCATGAATATATATTTCTTAATTTATTGTACTTATATTCTCAATTTTTTTTAATGATAAAAGTTTCTAATGTTATGTTTAGTGTAATCATTAGTTCCTATAGTTATCTTTTAGTTATATTTGTGGCAAAACTCTCTAATATTTTTTATCGTACTTGTAGAAACTATTGAAAATGTGCCTCTTCTATTGCATTCCAATCATTTTTTTAAAAATAATTTGTTGATGTAGTAGTGATATAACGTCTCGAATTTGCTTTTAAGACTGAGTATCTTGATTACTTGTCAAGAAGGTATAATCAGATTTATATGTAGAGTTAATCGAATATGCAATATAAATGATTTATATGGTAATGTGAATATTTATGCTTGTTTATGTGTCTTAAATATGCATGTGGGCATGTTCTTGTTAATTGTAGAGTCCAAGAACTTTACTTAGCTAAGATAGATAGTAGTATGATAGTATTTATAGCATTATCTTTGTTACTTTGGATTTTTGGTTCAGACCGGGAGTTATTTGGACACTCATAGTAGTACTTATAGATTTTCTAAGTTTAATCTATAGTTTAAGAATATTAAGTTAACCTAAGGTTTGATTAATGTGACTGATATTAAGGATTATATATTTTATATTATAAGGTTTAGACATCAACCAATAGGATTTTAAGCACATGTTTTGAATGGTAATTAAGGATTAAGATTTTTGAGGATTAAATATAATAAGGAGTAAAGTTTGAATGTTATAGGGTCAGTCAGCAGCTTTGAGTACGTTGAGGGCTTAGTCAAGGCTGTTTACTCCATTCAAACTTAGCTAAAAATGTGTAATTTCGTGTTTAAATATTCAGCGTGTGCCGATATATCGCAGCTATAGGGGGCGATATGTCGCAGCACGTAGATACGGAAAACACGAAACGATGCACGGTCGCCTCGGGCATACTGGCCCAGGCGATATATCGCCTACAGGGGGCGATATATCGCCTCCACCAGCATGAATTCAAATACATTTGAATTCTTTTCCCTTCAGCCATTCAAACTCCTTCAACAGTCCAGCATCTTCTGAACGAGTCTTCAGCCTCTGCTGAACGATTATTCAAATGATTTTCACCTAAAAAGCCATTATTTTTATTCAAGTAAAATCAAGATATTTTCATTCCCAAACTCTATAAATAGGACCTAGTACCCAGCCATTATTCACCATTTTCTCTAAGTTCAGAGGCTGCTAGTGTTAAGTGAGTGAGAGAGTGTAAACACTTGGTTTGGGGAAAAACTATAAGCTTAAACATCATAAGCTTATCAAACACTTGGGAAGTGAGTGAGTGCTATAGTATTTCGGTGGATGTTAGATTGATCTTGCAATCTTTAAGGTAAACCCAAAACTCTAGTCCTTTCTGTATTCTATGTTATTTCTTTCTCAAAACCTCCTAACTCGGTCCCCTAACCTTATTCTTATTTTTGGTTAGGGAATCCAAGTTCTTAAGCACTTAAGTGGTGGTAAGCATATTTTCGTTTAATGGTTTAGTCTTCCTATTCTCTTTCATTTCATCTCCTTTCTTTAGACTCACCCTTGTTCATTGTGGTTTTAGGAGTGTTCCAAAAGTCCTAACTCAGTCCATTTTATCCCGGTAACTTTGGTAAGGAAAATAGGCTAGAATTAATATGTTATGTGCTTATGTTATCTATATGTTTATAAAAGTGTTATGATATGTATATGTGTATGTAGGCTTGGGCATATGACCCTTATGACTAACAAGACCCCAAATGGGTTATGGGCATATGACCTACTTAGCTAGTAGGACCCCATTAACCCCATGGGCATATGCTTGTTTAGTCTATGGGACCCCAAGTAATAATGGCCATTATAATAAGTGTATGTTATATGTATTATGTTAAGTCTTTATGTTTCCTTATGAAATTATGTATGTGACTTTGTGTTAGATTTTCCTTACTGGGCATTAGGCTCACTCCTTTCTGTTTATGTGCAGGAAAATAAGTTTAGAGGCGGAAAGATTCGTGACGCTTGGAGAATGTGTATCGATGATGAATGGAGTCAAGGGGCCGAGCGTTATTCGATTCGAGGATATAGTCTCCTTTTATGTTTTTATGGTTTTTATGTGTATTTTCCGCATTATTATGTAATGTCTTTTATTTGAAATCTTGTTTTGTTTTAAAAACAATGGGATCCCATAATCCTTCTTAGTATTCTGTTTATTTGTCAATAACTCTTATTTTTCAAGTTACTCAATAAATTATGGTATTTTCGTAAAAATGTAAGTTTTATGTATAGTTTCGATAATGGTCCAAATAGTCTAGATTAGTGGGTCGTTACAGTTGGTATCAGAGAAACGGTTCTTTTGCATGAAGTTCTCCTCGATACACACGCTCAAAGCTCCGAATCGGACCGCCAAGTAAGTGTTTAAGTTACTAGTTATGTTACTTATGTGTATAGCTAACACTTTTAGTGTTTATGTTTTCAGTTAAGAATGAACAGAGCTTTAAGCAATGAGGATATCCGAGCCATTAAGGCTTTATAAATAATAAGGGAGCCAAGAAACACCGTAGGAGCACTAGAAAAGATCACTCGAAGATTGATCTTGTTCCACAAAGAGATAGGTCACCTTCAAGAGTCTAAGCAAATCATGATGAGAGCTGCAGAACAATGTGTCCTAGTAATTAGGCTTTTAAAAGATTTTCCTTCAGCAATTTTAACTTTAGAAGAAATATGGGAGAATATAAATAATGATGATGACTTACGAGCAGCCCTAAGATATTATTCTCTCATACTTAAGTTCACCTATGATTTAGAGTTTCAATTCACTAATGAGCAACAACATAGGATCTTCTTGAATCTTCCCCGAGGAAATTTTGAGGCTCAAGACAATGATGATTATAAGGAGATAGATAATGATATGCTAGATGAAGGATCGGATGTAGAAGATCCCGATTTTTAGAATAGCTAGTTTTTCATCGTTTGTTTTGTTTATTTCTTTATTTTATGATTGTAATAAGTGAAAATCTTTTTCCAAATTGATTTCATGTTATTTTATTTTCATGTATGAGTTTAATTTTATTTTCGCAATCATAATAAGTAATAAATAAAATGAATAATGACTAAGTTCAGTGAGGGTGGATACAAATCAATGAACCAAGTTTCCTTATTGAGAGTTAGGGGGCCTTAGTAGTGGGAACGATTTTACTGATCCCAGCCCTCCCTCAATATGGTTAACTTTGGAACAAAGATAAGTTTCGAGCCTGAGAATTAAGTCATATAGGATGATTAGAAACACACCTAGAAAATAAAGATGACTTGTTTTTCTAAGTATAGAAACCCACTCTAATAATAAATAAAGACCTATATAATTTTTTTTCATAAGAAGTCATAATAAATAGGTCCGAGATATGTTTGTTTTAGAATAAGTTTTGCCTTAGAGCCTATTAGGGTAAGTTCTAACAAGTTCTCGACTGTTAGAACTTTTGGTGAAGATGTCGCTCCGAAGATCTGCACGCACCAACGGAAACCCCTCCAACATTGTTCCAACGACCAATGATGCCCTCCAGTTCGCAGAAGAGGAGTGCGTACTACTACTAGCCGCAACGCGCCGACACCGTCAGCTGACAACACCGCGGAAATCGCTAGGCGGCGACAACAAGTCGAGGAACTCTTGCAGCAACAACGTCAACAGGCACAGACTCAGCCTCAGTCTCCGCCACAACCGCAGCCGCAGCTACAACAAATGGCCCTAGCACCCCAACAAGTTGGTCCATATGGGGGATGGCCAGTGACGAACTACGCGCCACATCCAGTACCAAATATGGAGTCAGTGTATGAAAGATTCCGCAAGCAGCACGCTCCAAACTTCGAAGGGACTATAGACCCCTTTGAGGCAGAAGAGTGGCTAAGGAATGTGGAGCCAATTCTTATGCACATGAACCTCAGTAATGCGGACCGCATATCCTGCGTCTCGTCATTACTAAGGAAGGGTGCCAGAATATGGTAGGACTTGGTCCAGCAGACTAACGATATCACCACCATGATATGATTTGTGGAGCCATTCCACAAGAAGTATTACACCTCGGCAGTCATCGCTAATGGTAGAATAATATGCTCGTCAGTTCAACAGATTAGTCAAGTTTGCACCAGAGTTGGTCCCAACCGACTTTACGAGGTTGACCAAGTTCGTTAGAGGATTTAGACCCAAGATGGAATTAGGAGTTAAGCTAGCAGACCTGGGAACTACAACCTATGCCAATGTTCTAGAAACGTCAATAGAAGTAAAAAGGATTCAGATGAAGGTTAGTGAGGGGAAGAGGGATTAAACGATGGCTCTAGACCAAAGTCTTTGCATTGACCCAAGGAGGAACCCATGCTAAGGATTTACAGGTCAGATCCTATCCTCGATAGTATATGTTCTAGTATCACTTGATTGGTAGCTGTATACTCGTAGATCTCGTTAGGAATGATAGAAAAACTAGACAAACCTAGTGAAAGATTTAGAACTAGGTTTGTGACCGAGTTGCCTTCGGGCAAAGTAGTTCTATCATCACGAACAGTACGAGGCGTACCGATCAAGATTGAGGACATAGAACTAGAAGGAGACCTGATAGAGCTAGTGATCAAGGACTTCGACGTAATACTAGGCATGGATCAGCTAGCACGGCATGGCGCAACGATCGACATCAAATGCAAGAAGGTGATGTTCGAGACTCCTGACGGCCAGAGACGATGCTTCATGGGACAAGCTTCAGGATTACGCACCAATTTAGTGTCATCTCTCAAAGCTCAACAAGGGATAGAGAAAGGATGTCAAGTATTCTTAGCCAGCAGCACGAACATGGAAAAGAAGACGCCACTTAAGGATGGAGATGTTCGAGTTATACAAGAATTTCCAGAGGTATTTTCCGATGACTTGCCAGGATTGCCACCAACTCGAGAGATAGACTTCACGATAGAATTAGTACCAGGCACCGAGCCTATCTCTAAGGCACCATACCGGATGGCACCTACGAAACTCAAGGAGTTAAAGACACAGCTACAAGAACTCCTAGACTTGGGTTTCATTAGGCCAAGCCATTCACCATGGGAAGCCCCGGTACTATTCGTGAAGAAGAAGGACGAAAGTATGCGCATGTGCATAGACTACTGTGAGTTGAATAAAGTAGCAATTAAGAACAAATACCCACTACCTCGGATTGATGATTTGTTTGATCAACTCCGAGGCGCGACTGTATTTTTTTAAGATCGATCTACGGACCAGGTATCATCAGCTCAAGGTAAAGGGAGAAGATATTCCTAAGACAACCTTTAGGACTCGTTATGACGTTACGAGTTCTTGGTTATGTCTTTGGGTCTTACTAACGCGCCAGCCACGTTTATGGACTTAATGAATAGAGTCTTCAAGGATTACTTAGATAAATTCGTTGTTGTATTCATCGACGATATCTTAGTATACTCCAAGGATGAAGTAGAGCACGAGGAACATTTAAGGATTATTTTGACGCGATTGAAGGAGCATAAACTTTACGCCAAGTTCAAGAAATGCGAGTTTTGGCTTTCACAAGTGGCGTTCCTCGGGCACATCATATCGAAAGACGGAGTTGCAGTAGATCCATCGAAGGTAGAGGCCGTGAAGGATTGGCCTAGACCAAAGAACGCGTCAGAAGTAGAAGCTTCGTAGGGCTAGCAGGTTACTATAGAAAGTTGTAGAGGGCTTTTTCTAAGATAGCCACTCCACACACCAACCTGACCCGGAAGCAACAAAAGTTTAACTGGAACGATAAGTGTGAAGAAAGCTTCCAGTTGCTTAAAGATAAGCCTTGCTCAATACTAGTACTTAGTGTACCGACACCCGACGATAAGTTCGTTGTCTAAAACGATGCATCAAAGCTAGGATTGGGAAGCGTGTTGATGCAAAAACGACAAAGTGATAGCCTACGCCTCACTACAGTTGAAGGAGTATGAACAACGCTATCCAACTCACGATATGGAGTTGGCAGCGGTGGTCGATGCAAATCTGGCACCATTATCTTTACGGAGAACGGTGCGAGATTTATACGGACCACAAAAGTTTAAAATACTTCTTTACTCAGAAGGAGCTTAACATGAGGCAGCGCCGGTGGTGGGAATTAGTAAAGGATTACGACTGCGAAATCCTATACCACCCGGGGAAGGCAAACGTAGTTGCCGATGCACTTAGCCGAAAAAGTTATGGGAACTTAGCAGCCTTATCCAGAATAGAAAAGCCGCTACAGCGAGAGCTGATCAGTGCCGGAATCGAAATGGTTGTAGGCAAGCTGGCTAACTTGTCTATCCAATCAAATCTGCTAGAAGACATACGGAATGGTCAGAGACATGATGACTCGCTAGCAACACACATGGATGCAGTCAGAGAAGGCAAGACTACAGATTTCTCAATGTCCAGTCAAGGTTTATTGAGGTATAAGGATCGGGTATGCGTGCCAGACGATCAAAGTATTAAGAAGACAATCCTAGAAGAAGCGCACAACACCCCATACTCAGTTCATCCAGGGTCTACCAAGATGACTCATGACTTCAAGGCAGTCTATTGGTGGCCAGGGATGAAGAAGGACATAGCGGAGTATGTATCTAAGTGTCTGGTATGCCAGCAAGTGAAAGCATAGCATCAGCGGCCTGCAGGATTATTGCAACCGCTTAGCATACCGGAATGGAAGTGGGACGATATAGCCATGGACTTCGTGACGGGTCTGCCAAAGACGAATAAGCAGCATGATTCCCCTTGGATAGTCATAGATAGACTGACCAAGTCGGCTCATTTCCTGCCTGTTAAGACTTCATATACGGCAGACCAATATGCAGTCATCTACATCCAAGAGATTGTAAGATTGCATGGAATCCCCAAGACGATAGTGTCAGATAGAGGTTCAGTATTTACTTCAAGATTTTGGAGAAGCTTACAGCAAGCTATGGGTACTAAATTAAGCCTTAGTACAGCTTCCCATCCTCAGACAGATGGGCAGTCCGAGCGTACGATTCATATTTTAGAGGATATGCTACACGCATGTGTACTTGATTTCGGAGGATCATGGAACAAGTACTTACCACTGATCGAGTTCTCGTACAACAACAGCTACCAGTCAACGATCGGAATGGCACCTTATGAGTTGCTATATGGACGAAGGTACCAATCACCGTTGCACTAGGACGAGGTAGGAGAAATGCAGCTTCTAAGGCCCGAAGTTGTTAGACAAGCTCAAGAAGTAGTAATGCTTTTTAGACAGCATATGCTGGCTGCTCAAAGCCGTCAGAAAAGATATGCGGATACCAAGCGACGCGATGTGGAATTCCAAGTTGGAGATCAAGATATCTCCTATAAAACAAAAAAGTGTCAAGCGGTTCGGAAAGAAAGGCAAACTTAGTCCCTGATTCGTAGGTCCTTTTAGATATTGGACAAAGTGGGAACAGTTGCGTATAGACTAGCCCTACCGCCAGCACTAACCGATAGTCACAACGTCTTCCACATCTCGATGCTACGCAAGTATGTGTCAGATCCATCTCACGTCCTCAAGTACGATACGATAGCGCTCCAGAAAGACTTAAGTTACGAGGAACGACCGATTAGCTTCCTAGATAGATGGATGAAGTAGTTACGGTCTAAGAGCTTTCCTATAGTCAAAGTCCTATGGAGCAATAGTTCTGAATGAGAGGCAACATGGGAGTTGGAGGAGGACATGCAAGGCCGGTATCCGGAGTTATGTGATAAGTAAATTTCGAGGACGAAATTCTTTTTAGTAGGGGAGAATTGTAGAGTCCAAGAACTTTACTTAGCTAAGATAGATAGTAGTATGATAGTATTTATAGCATTATCTTTGTTACTTTGGATTTTTGGTTCAGACCGGGAGTTATTTGGACACTCATAGTAGTACTTATAGATTTTCTAAGTTTAATCTATAGTTTAAGAATATTAAGTTAACCTAAGGTTTGATTAATGTGACTGATATTAAGGATTATATATTTTATATTATAAGGTTTAGACATCAACCAATAGGATTTTAAGCACATGTTTTGAATGGTAATTAAGGATTAAGATTTTTGAGGATTAAATATAATAAGGAGTAAAGTTTGAATGTTATAGGGTCAGTCAGCAGCTTTGAGTACGTTGAGGGCTTAGTCAAGGCTGTTTACTCCATTCAAACTTAGCTAAAAATGTGTAATTTCGTGTTTAAATATTCAGCGTGTGCCGATATATCGCAGCTATAGGGGGCGATATGTCGCAGCACGTAGATACGGAAAACACGAAACGATGCACGGTCGCCTCGGGCATACTGGCCCAGGCGATATATCGCCTACAGGGGGCGATATATCGCCTCCACCAGCATGAATTCAAATACATTTGAATTCTTTTCCCTTCAGCCATTCAAACTCCTTCAACAGTCCAGCATCTTCTGAACGAGTCTTCAGCCTCTGCTGAACGATTATTCAAATGATTTTCACCTAAAAAGCCATTATTTTTATTCAAGTAAAATCAAGATATTTTCATTCCCAAACTCTATAAATAGGACCTAGTACCCAGCCATTATTCACCATTTTCTCTAAGTTCAGAGGTTGCTAGTGTTAAGTGAGTGAGAGAGTGTAAACACTTGGTTTGGGGAAAAACTATAAGCTTAAACATCATAAGCTTATCAAACACTTGGGAAGTGAGTGAGTGCTATAGTATTTCGGTGGATGTTAGATTGATCTTGCAATCTTTAAGGTAAACCCAAAACTCTAGTCCTTTCTGTATTCTATGTTATTTCTTTCTCAAAACCTCCTAACTCGGTCCCCTAACCTTATTCTTATTTTTGGTTAGGGAATCCAAGTTCTTAAGCACTTAAGTGGTGGTAAGCATATTTTCGTTTAATGGTTTAGTCTTCCTATTCTCTTTCATTTCATCTCCTTTCTTTAGACTCACCCTTGTTCATTGTGGTTTTAGGAGTGTTCCAAAAGTCCTAACTCAGTCCATTTTATCCCGGTAACTTTGGTAAGGAAAATAGGCTAGAATTAATATGTTATGTGCTTATGTTATCTATATGTTTATAAAAGTGTTATGATATGTATATGTGTATGTAGGCTTGGGCATATGACCCTTATGACTAACAAGACCCCAAATGGGTTATGGGCATATGACCTACTTAGCTAGTAGGACCCCATTAACCCCATGGGCATATGCTTGTTTAGTCTATGGGACCCCAAGTAATAATGGCCATTATAATAAGTGTATGTTATATGTATTATGTTAAGTCTTTATGTTTCCTTATGAAATTATGTATGTGACTTTGTGTTAGATTTTCCTTACTGGGCATTAGGCTCACTCCTTTCTGTTTATGTGCAGGAAAATAAGTTTAGAGGCGGAAAGATTCGTGACGCTTGGAGAATGTGTATCGATGATGAATGGAGTCAAGGGGCCGAGCGTTATTCGATTCGAGGATATAGTCTCCTTTTATGTTTTTATGGTTTTTATGTGTATTTTCCGCATTATTATGTAATGTCTTTTATTTGAAATCTTGTTTTGTTTTAAAAACAATGGGATCCCATAATCCTTCTTAGTATTCTGTTTATTTGTCAATAACTCTTATTTTTCAAGTTACTCAATAAATTATGGTATTTTCGTAAAAATGTAAGTTTTATGTATAGTTTCGATAATGGTCCAAATAGTCTAGATTAGTGGGTCGTTACATTAATTGGGGAACGTTTGTAATTTTTGACTCGTTGATGGTATATTTGTATTAATATATATATGCTTTATGAGTGAAATTACAACATTATGGAGATATATTTGAGATGCGTGGTCCGAGGTGATCCTAGTGAGCAAATTAGCGGAATAGTCACAACGAGGTTAAATACCTGGCTCGGAGTGAGCCTAGGGGTATTTCGGTAACTTAGTGCGTAGTCGGGATTTATTGGGTAACGGGTAGTTACTTGGTGATTATTTGGGTATGTCAGGATTATTCAAGAATTTATACGGCTACTCGAGGATTAGCGGGAAATGTGGTTTAAAGACGATTTCGCCATTGGGAGCATTAGGGAGTAAGTTTTGGATCAAGGGACATTTTGGTCTTTTTGTCCAAGGGATAGACTCAACCTAGGAGTAACTCAGCCACTCAGAGACTTCAGGAAACTTTCAGAATGAAGTAGAACAAAATAAACATCCAGTCATCTCTCTATCTCTCTCTATTTTCGATTCCCTCCCTCTCCCTTGAGGCACTTGGGAGTTTCTTTGAGCTTTTGAAGATGAAATCTTGGGGTTGAGGGCTTGGAAGTGTTCATAAAGCTGGGAAGTAAGTAAAGGAGTGCAACTAGGGGTTCAAATTTGTCAAGCTAAGGTAAGATTTATGCCCTGGTTTTGAGAGAAATTTTTTTTATAGTTTAAGTGTTTTCTGAGGTTTAAACTTTAGTTCTAAATTTGAGTTTTCGTGAGGATAGGAATTAGTTTCTAGGTTAATTATGATATCTATGTTGTGTTATTGTGGGTTCTAGACTCGAATTTTCAGGTTTAGTTATGTTTAGGATGAGTTCTTATGGGTTTGGTTCGGGGAAAACGCAGGAAAATGTTGGAAATTTCTAGGTTCGCGGGGTCGCGCCGCGGCCCTTTTCTTGAAGCGCTGCGACCCGCATAGACTCAAAAGCCTAAGGGGTTCTGTAAACTACCTTAGCGCCGTGATACTGGGGGTGTTGTGACGTGACGCGTGTCTAGGGAAAGCTTGGGCCCTCTGACTTGTAGAAGGTCGCGATGCTTGCTAGGGGCGTGTAACGCCCTACCACCTTAGAGTCGTTACTAAGTGAGTTTAAAATGTGCATTTAACTCGCTAAGCGAGGTTTTTAGAACAAAAGTGTGACTTAAGAAAAAAGACAAGGCTGTAATCTTTAAAAGTACTCTGCTTCATTAAAAGTTCAAGAGTTTAACATTCGGGATCCCAGAACTCGGTTTATAAAATATTTACAACTCAAAACAAGTTTATAAGTAGTTAACCATCAAAACTAGGGTTTGTACAGCCATGTCTCAAAAATATCCCCAACCAAAGTAGTTGGGCAGGCCAAACATGTACGCGTCGCCCCCACGCTTTCCGTACTCATGGCTGGTTGACTTTCTCTTTGCCCTTACCTGCAACACAGAGCACCCGTGAGCCGAAGCCCAGCAAGAAAACTCAAATAGTACATAACATATGCATAATACACAGTCACTACAACAGATAGCTCATAACTAGTCAGACAGTCCATAAAATCAAACACATATACGGCCATGCCGTCCCAGAGGCGTTACCAAAGCCTGGGATCTCGGTCTATACCGTAAGGATATCCCATGTATCCATTGGGGTCTCACCCTAGCCACGAGCACTCCATGTGCTAAGTGGTATTCCCGGCCCCTCTGCCGTTCTCGGCCCTTCGTCGTTCCCGGCCCTTTGTCGTTCATTCTGCTATTACCACATTTAACATTCTCAAATAACAATCAAATATATAATCATTCATTTTAAGCTATATCCTAGCAATGATACAATCTAGGGCCGCGCCCTGCAACAATTCTATGGGCCCAAGCCCTGCTCTACGGGTGCTACAGTTTTCTTACCTGTATCCCGAGCTTCCGATGCCCCAAGGCCGCGAGCACGGTCCTCTACCACGAGCCTCTCCAAAAACCTAGTCACAACACATATAAAACATCCTTTAATACTATCAATCCAAAACCACTTCCCGGGACCAATCCCACACTCTCGGAATCCCCAAATTCCTAGAACAATACGTCAGAAACATCCCCCGAACCCCCGGAACAAAAGCTCAAAATTGCAAAATCCCAAGTTCTGAAAATAGCCTAGCGCCACGGCGCTGCCCTAGAGGGCCGTGGTGCCCAGCAAGTCAGAGAGCACTCCCCCTTCCCAGAAACAGTCTTGCGCCGCGGCGCCCAAGAACAGAGCCGCGACGCTCCTTCGCGAACCCAGAAATCTGGGTTTTTCCTCTGCATTTCCCCGAGCTAAAACACTCCCAATTCATCCCAAACTCATACCTAAGCCCCAAAACCAATTCAAAACCCCAAATAGACCATTCAACAACCTATAAACATCATAAGCAAACTCAATCACACCATCTCACCCAAAAATCCACTCTTGGGTTTCAAATTTCATAAACCTAAACTATAGCTTCTAAGACTTAAACCATAGCTTGAAAAATATGCACCTTGCCTCTAAAATCTTAAACCACATCAGAAACAGAATGTAAACATGTTAGAACTCTTACCTCAATCCAAACTCAACTTGAACTCTTCTCAATTCCAGCTTCAAGCCCCTTTTTCTTTTGATTACCCTACTGAATTTCAAGTAAAACCAGCCACATCTCCTTTAGGTTCCCACACTTAATCTCTGTAAATTCAAGCATAACTTCAGCAAAGACAGAGCACAAATTCTTACCTCTGAACAATTTTGGCCTGAGCTTGATCTTGGTTACTCCAAACCTCTTAATTCTCCTCCTAGGACTCAAATTCAGCTCCTCTTTTGTTCTATCTCTAGGTCTCAAGGTTTAGCATAAACCAACTATCACCAAGTATAATACGTAAATTCCCTTTTCCTTCTGCTGAAGGTTATCTATCTTGTCAAATGACCATTCCACCCCTCCTCAAATATCCCTTCCTAACTAAACCTCAAGGCCCTTTTTTGTCATTTCATTTCTATTACTATTCTACCACTTTTCATTACAACTTGTTACTCTCAGCGGTTACTAATGGTTACCCAGGTTACTCAATCACCAATAACCATTAACCACAAATTCTCAACTTGTAACGACCCAACTACTCTATACTTTTGGACCATTAATGAAACTATACATACAAATCCTTAATAAAGCTTACATTGTGAAAATACCATAATTTTATTAGGTAACTTGTAAAAATAAGAGTTACTTACAAAAATATCAAAAAGGATATGGGATTGTAATAACCCACTAATCTAGACTATTTGGACCATTAACGAAACTATACATAAAACTTACATTTTTACGAAAATACCATAATTTATTGAGTAACTTGCAAAATAAGAGTTATTTACAAAGTAAATACCAAAACGGATATGGGATCCCATTGTCTTTAAAACAAAAACATAATTTAAAATAATAAGACATTACATAATTAGTGCGGAAAATACATGTAAAAAGACATAAAACCGAAACTACATCCTCGAATCGAATAACGCTCGGCCCCTTGACTCCATTCACCATCGATACACATCCTCCAAGCGTCACGAATCTTACCGCCTCTAAGCTTATTTTCCTGCACATAAACAGAAAGGAGTGAGCCTAATGCCCAGCAAGGAAAATCTAACACAAAGTCATATACATAATTTCATAAGAAAACATAAAGACTTAACATAATACATATAACATACACTTATTATAATGGCCATTATTCTTGGGGTCCCATAGACTAAACAAGCATATGCCCATGGAGTTAGTGGGGTCCTACTAGCTAAGTAGGTCATATGCCCATAACCCATTTGGGGTCTTGTTAGCCATATGGGTCATATGCCCAAGCCTACAAACATACATACATATCATAACACATTTAATAACATAAAACATATAGATAACATAAGCACATAACATATTGATTCTAGCCTATTTTCCTTACCAAAGTTACTGGGATATAATGGACTGAGTTGGGACTTTTGGAAAACTCCTAAAACCATAATGAACAAGAGTGAGTTGAAAGAAGAAGAAGAAATGAAAAGGATGGAAAGACTAAACCATAAAAACATACTTACCGACTTATATGCTTAAGAGCTTGGATTCCCTAACCAAAATAAGAATGAGGTTAGGGGACTGAGTAGAAGGTTTTGAGAAAGGAAATAACATGAAATGAATGAAGTAGAGTTTCGGGTTTACCTCAAAGATTTGCAAGATCAATCTAACCTCCACCGAAATACTATAGAACTCACTTCCCAAAGTGTTTGATAAGCTTATGATGTTTAAGCTTATAATTTTTCCCCAAACCAAGTGTTTACACTCTCACACTCACTTAACACTAGCAGCTTCTGAACTTAGAGCAAATGGTGAATAATGGCTGGGTACTAGGTCCTATTTATAGAGTTTGGGAATGAAAATATCTTGATTTTACTTGAATAAAAATAATGGCTTTTTAGGTGAAAATCATTTGAATAATCGTTCAGCAGAGGCTGAAGACTCGTTCAAAAGATGCTGGACTGTTGAAGGAGTTTGAATGGCTGAAAGGAAATGAATTCAAAAGAGTTTGAATTCATGCTGAAGGAGGCGATATATCGCCTGGGCCAGTATGCCCGAGGCGACCGTGCATCGTCTCGTGTTTTCCGTATCTACGTGCTGCGATATATCGCCCCCTATAGTTGCGATATATCGGCACACGCTGAATATTTAAACACGAAATTACACATTTTTAGCTAAGTTTGAATGAAGTAAACAGCCTTGACTAAGCCTTTAACGTATTCAAAGCTGCTGACTGACCCTATATCATTCAAACTTTACCCTTATTTAATTTAATCCTCCAAAATACTTAATCCTTAATTACCATTCATAACATGTGCTTAAAATCCTATTGGTTGATGTCTAAACCTTATATTATAATAAGTATAATCCTTAATATCAGTTACATTAATCAAACCTTAGGTTATACTTAATATTCTTAAACTATAGGTTAAACTTAGAAAATCTGTAAGTACTACTATGAGTGTCCAAATAATTCCCGGTCTGAACCAAAAATCCATAGTAACAAAGATAACACTAATCATACTATAATACTACTAAACAATTAGCTAAGTAAAGTTCTTGGACTCTACAGGGATCCCATTGTCTTAAAAACAAAACATAATTTAAAATAAAGGAGTTACATAGAAAGTGCGGAAAAATTACACATAAACCCATAATTAAAAGACTACATCCTCGAAATTGAACTCTCGACTCCTTGAATCCATTCACCATCGATACACAATCTCCAAGCATCCACGAACCTTACCGCCACTAATAGCTATTTTCCTGCACATAAAACAAAAAGGAATGAGCCTAATGCCCAGCAAGGAAAATCTAACACATACATCATGTACATAAATTTCATAATAATCATAAATACATAACATAACACTTAATACATACACATACTATAATGGCCATTATTACTTGGGGTCCCATAGACTAAACAAGTCATATGCCCATGAGATTAGTGGGGTCCTACTAGCTAAGTAGGTCATATGCCCATAATCTATTTGGGATCTTGTTAGTCATATGGGTCATATGCCCAAGCCTACAAACATACATATCATAACACTTATCATTACATAAGAAACATAAGATAACATATAGAACATATAACATATGCATTTCTATCCTATTTTCCTTACCAAAGTTACCGGGATGTGAGGACAGAGTTGAGACTTTTGGAACACTCCTAAAACCATATATAACAGGGTGAGTAGATTGAAGAAAAAGTAATGAAAAGGATGGAAGGAATGGAATGACTAAACCTTTGAGAAACATACTTACCAAAAACTTATGAGCAAGTTCTTAGATTTCCTAACCAAAATAAGAATGAGGTTAGAAGACTGAGTAGAAGACTATGAGAAAGAAAATAACATAAAACCAATGAACTAGAGTTTTGGGTTACCTTGAAGACTTGTAAGACCAATCTACACCTCAAACCGAAATACTATAAAACCTTACTTCCCAAAGTGTTTGATAAGTGTAATGACCCACTACTCTAGACTTTTTGGACCATTAATGAAACTATACATAAAACTTACATTTTTGCGAAAATACCATAATTTATCATAAACTTGTAGAAACAAAGTTTACTTTCATAAAATAAGTAGGATATGGGTACCCATTGTCTTTAAAAAAAAATAACTTAAAAACTAAAAAGAGTTACATAGAAAATGCGGAAAATACATTTAAAACCATAAAAACATAAACAAGACTACATCCTCGAATCGAATAACGCTCGACCCCTTGACTCCATTCACCTTCGATACACATCCTCCAAGCGTCATGAATCTTTCCGCCTCTAAATCTTATTTCCTGCACATAAACAGAAAGGAATGAGCCTAATGCCCAGCAAGGAAAAATCTAACACTTAATCATATACATAATTTCATAAGAAACATAAAGACTTAACATAATACATATAACATACACTTATTATAATGGTCATTATTACTTGGGGTCCCATAGACTAAACAAGCATATGCCCATGGAATTAGTGGGGTCCTACTAGCTAAGTAGGTCATATGCCCATAATCCATTTCGGGTCTTGTTAGTCATATGGGTCATATGCCCAAGCCTACAAACATATATACATATCATAACACATTTAATAACATGAAACATATAGATAACATAAGCACATAACATATTGATTCTAGCCTATTTTCCTTACCAAAGTTACCGGGATATAATGGACTGAGTTGGGACTTTTTGGAACACTCCTAAAACCATAAGAAAGAGTGAGTCTAAAGAAAGGAGATGAAATGAAAGAGATGGAAAGACTAAACCATTTGAGAAACATGCTTACCGAACTTATGTGCTCAAGAACTTAGATCCCCTAACCAAAATGAAGATTAAGGTTAGAGATTGAGTAGAAGACTATGAGGAAGAAAATAACATAATACAGAAATGAACCAGAGTTTTGGTTACCTCAAAGACTTGAAAGACCAATCTACACCTCAACCGAAATACTATAGAACCTCACTTCCCAAAGTGTTTGATAAGCTTATGATGTTTAAGCTTACGATTTTTCCCAAACCAGGTGTTTACACTCTCACACTCACTTAACACTAGCAGCTTCTGAATTTAGAGCAAAAGGTGAATAATGGCTGGGTACTAGGTCCTATTTATAGAGTTTGGAGATGAAAAGATCTTGATTTTACTTGAATAAAAATAATGGCTTTTTAGGTGAAAATCATTTGAATAATCGTTCAGCAGAGGCTGAAGACTCGTTCAAAAGATGCTGGACTGTTGAAGGAGTTTGAATGGCTGAAAGGAAATGAATTCAAAAGAGTTTGAATTTATGCTGAAGGAGGCGATATATCGCCCCCTGTAGGCGATATATCGCCTGGGCCAGTATGCCCGAGGCGACCGTGCATCGTTTCGTGTTTTCCGTATCTACGTGCTGCGATATATCGCCCCCTATAGCTGCGATATATCGGCACACACTGAATATTTAAACACGAAATTACACATTTTTAGCTAAGTTTGAATGGAGTAAACAGCCTTGACTAAGCCCTCAACGTACTCAAAGCTGCTGACTGACCCTATAACATTCAAACTTTACTCCTTATTAGATTTAATCCCCAAAAATACTTAATCCTTAATCACCATTCATAACATGTGTTTAAAATCCTATTGGTTGATGTCTAAGCCTTATAATATAATAAATATAATCCTTAATATCAGTCACTTTAATCAAACCTTAGGTTATACTTAATATTCTTAAACTATAGATTAAACTTAGAAAATCTATAAGTACTACTGTGAGTGTCCAAATAATTCCCGGTCTGAACCAAAAATCCACAGTAACAAAGATAATGCTATAAATACTATCATACTACTATCTATCTTAGCTAAGTAAAGTTCTTGGACTCTACAATTCTCCCCTACTAAAAAGAATTTCGTCCTCGAAATTTACTTATCACATAACTCCGGATACTAGCCTTGCATGTCCTCCTCTAACTCTCACGTTGCCTCGCGTTCAGAACTATTGCTCCATAGGACTTTGACTATAGGAAGGCTCTTAGACCGTAACTACTTCATCCCTCTATCTAGGATGCTAACCGGTCATTCCTCGTAACTTAAGTCTTTCTGGAGTGCTATCGTATCGTACTTGAGGACGTGAGATGGATCTGACACATATTTGCGTAACATCGAGATGTGGGAGACGTTGTGACTATCGGCTAGTGCTAGCGGTAGGGCTAGTCTATACGCAACTGTTCCCACTTTGTCCAATATCTAAAAGGACCTATGAATCGGGGACTAAGCTTGCCTTTCTTCCCGAACCGCTTGACACCTTTTATAGGAGATATCTTCAGGAAGACTTGATCTCCAACTTGGAACTCCACATCGTGTCGCTTGGTATCCGCATAGCTTTTCTGATGGTTTTAAGCAGCCAGCATACGCTGTCTAAAATGCGTTACTGCTTCTTGAGCTTGTCTAACAGCTTCGGGCCTTAGAAGCTGCCTTTCTCCTACCTCGTCCCAGTGCAACGGTGATCGGCACCTTCTTCCATATAGCAACTCATAAGGTGCCATCCCGATCGTCGACTGGTAGCTGTTGTTGTACGAGAACTCGATCAGCGGTAAGTACTTGTTCCACGATCCTCCGAAATCAAGTATACACGCGCGTATCATATCCTCTAAGATCTTAATCGTACGCTCAAACTGCCCATCTGTCTGAGGATGGAAAGTTGTACTAAGGCTTAACTTAGTACCCATATCTCTCTGTAAGTTTCTCCAAAATCTTGACGTAAATACTAATCCTCTATCTGACACTATTGTCTTGGGGATTCCATGCAATCGTACAATCTCTTGGATGTAGATGTCTGCGTATTGGTCTGCCGTGCATGAAGTTCTAACAGGCAGAAATGAGCCGACTTGGTCAGTCTATCTATGACTATCCAAGCGGAATCATGCTGCTTATTCGTCTTTGGCAGACCCGTCACGAAGTCCATGGCTATATCGTCCCACTTCCATTCCGGTATGCTAAGCGGTTGCAATAATCCTGCAGGCCGCTGATGCTCCGCCTTCACTTGCTGGCATACAAGACACTTAGATACATACTATGCTTTCTCCTTCTTCATCCCTAGCCACCAATAGACTGCCTTGATGTCATGAGTCATCTTGGTAGACCCTGGATGAACTGAGTACGGGGTATTGTGCGCTTCTTCTAGGATCCTCTTCTTAATACTTTGATCGTCTGGCACGCATACCCGATCCGTATATCTCAATAATCCTTGACTGGATATTGAGAAATCTGTAGTCTTGCCTTCTCTGACTGCATCCGTGTGTGCTGCTAGTGTGTCATCATGTCCTTGACCAATTCTTATATTTTCTAACAAATTTGATTGGATAGACAGGTTAGCCAGCTTGTCTACAACCACTTCTATTCTGGCACTGATAAGCTCCTGCTGTAGCGGCTTTTCTATTCTGGATAAGACTGCTAAGTTCCCATAGCTTTTCCTACTAAGTGCATCAGCAACTACGTTCGCTTTCCCTGGGTGGTATAGGATTTCGCAGTCGTAATCCTTGACTAATTCTATTCACCCGCGCTGCCTCATGTTGAGCTCCTTCTGCGTAAAGAAGTATTTTAAACTCTTGTGGTCCGTATAAATCTCGCACCGTTCTCTGTAAAGATAATGGCGCCAGATTTGCAACGACCACTGCTGCCAACTCCATATCGTGAGTTGGATAGCGTTGTTCATACTCCTTCAACTGATGTGAGGCGTAGGCTATCACCTTGTCGTTTTTACATCAACACGCATCCCAATCCTAGCTTTGATGCATCGCATTAGACAACGAACTTATCGTCGGGTGTTGGTACACTAAGTACTGGTGTTGATCAAGGATTATCTTTAAGCAACAGGAAGCTTTCTTCACACTTATCGTTCCAGTTAAACTTTTGTTGCTTCCGGGTCAGGTTGGTGAGTGGAGTGGCTATCTTAGAAAAAGCCCTCTACAACTTTCTATAATAACCTGCTAGCCCTAAGAAGCTTCTTATTTCTGACGCATTATTTGGTCTAGGCCAATCCTTCACGGCCTCTACTTTTGGTGGATCTACTGCAGCTCCATCTTTCGATATGATGTGCCCGAGGAACGCCACTTGCGAAAGCCAAAATTCGCATTTCTTGAACTTGGCGTAGAGTTGATGCTCCTTCAATCGCGTCAAAATCATCCTCAAATGTTCCTCGTGCTCTACTTCATCCTTGGAGTAAATTAAAATGTCGTCGATGAACACAACGACGAATTTATCCAAGTAGTCTTTGAAGACCCTATTCATTAAGTCCTTAAACGCGGCTGGCGCGTTAGTAAGACCAAAAGACATAACCAAGAACTCGTAATGTCCATAACGAGTCCTAAAGGCTGTCTTAGGAATATCTTCTTCTTTTTCCTTGAGCTGGTGATACCCGGATCGTAGATTGATCTTTGAGAATACCGTCGCGCCTCGGAGTTGATCAAACAAATCATAAATCCGAGGTAGCGGGTATTTGTTCTTAATTGTTACTTTATTCAGCTCATGGTAGTCTATGCACATGCGCATACTTCCGTCCTTCTTCTTCACGAATAGTACCGGAGCTCCCCATGGTGAATGGCTTGGCCTAATGAAACCCAAGTCTAGGAGTTCTTGTAGCTGCGTCTTTAACTCCTTGAGTTTCGTAGGTGCCATCCGGTATGGTGCCTTAGAGATAGGCTCGGTGCCCGGTACTAATTCTATCGTGAAGTCTATTTCTTGATTTGGCGGCAATCCTGGCAAGTCATCGGGAAAAACTTCTGGAAATTCTTGTATAACTCGAACATCTCTAACTTTAAGTGACGTCTCCTTTTCCACATTCGTGATGCTGGCTAAGAACGTTTGGCATCCTTTCTCCATCATTCTCTGAGCTTTGAGAGGTGACACTAACGGTGTGCGTAGTCCTGAAGCTTGTCCCATGAAGCACAGTTTCTGCCCGTCAGGAGTCTCGAACATCACCTTCTTGCGTTTGCTGTCGATCGTTGCGCCATGCCGTGCTAGCCGATCCATGCCTAGTATTACATCGAAGTCCTTGATCACTAGCTCTATCAGGTCTCCTTCTAGTTCTATGTCCTCAATCTTGATCGTTACGCCTCGTATTATTCGTGATGATAGAACTAGTTTGCCCGAAGGCAACTCGGTTACAAACCTAGTTCTAAATCTTTCACTAGGTTTGTCTAGTTTTTCTATCATTCCTAATGAGATATACGAGTATACTGCTACCAATCAAACGATACTAGAACATATACTATCGAGGATAGGATCTGACCTGTAAATCCTTGTTACTAGCATGGGTTCCTCCTTGGGTCAAGGCAAAGACTTTGGTCTGGAACCATCGTTTAATCCTTCTTCTCCTTACTAACATTAATCTAAATCCTTTCTACTTCTATTGCCATTTCTAAAATATTGGCATAGGTAGTGGTTCCCAGGTTTGCTAACTTAACCCCTAATTCCATCTTTGGTCTAAGTCCTCTGACGAACTTGGTCAACCTCGTAAAGTCGGTTGGGACCAACTCTGGTGCAAACTTGACTAATCTGTTGAACTGACGAGCATATTCTTCTATCATTAGCGATGAATGCCGAGGTGTAATACTTCTTGTGGAACAGCTCCTTAAATCTTGTCCATATCATGGTGGTGACATCGTTAGTCTGGTGAACTAAGTCCCACCATATTTTGGCATCCTTCTTGAGTAATGACGAGACGCAGGATATGCGGTCTGCATTACTGGGATTCATGTGCGTAAGAATTGGCTTCACATTCCTTTGCCACTCTTCTGCCTCAAAGGGGTCTATAGTCCCTTCGAAGTTTGGAGCGTGCTGCTTGCGGAACCTCTCATACACTGACTCCATATTCGGTACTGGATGTGGCGCATAGTTCGTCACTGACCATCCCCCATATGGACCAACTTGTTGGGGTGCTAGGGCCATTTTTTGTAGCTGCGGTTGCGGCGGAGGCTGAGGCTGAGTCTGCGCCTGTTGACGTTGTTGCTGCAAGAGTTCCTCGACTTGTTGTCGCCGTCTAGCGATTTCCGCGATGTTGTCAACTGACGGTGTCGGCGCGATGCGGCTAGTAGTAGCACGCACTCCTCTTCTGCGAACTGGAGGGCATCATTGGTCGTTGGAACAACGTTGGAGGCGTTTCCGCTGGTGCGTGCATATCTTCGGAGCGACATCTTCACCAAAAGTTCTAACAGTCGAGAACTTGTTAGAACTTACCCTAATAGGCTCTAAGGCAAAAACTTATTCTAAAACAAACATATCTCGGACCTATTTATTATGACTTCTTATGAAAAATTATATAGGTCTTTATTTATTATTAGAGTGGGTTTCTATACTTAGAAAAACAAGTCATCTTTATTTTCTAAGTGTGTTTCTAATCATCCTATATGACTTAATTCTCAGGCTCGAAACTTATCTTTGTTCCAAAGTTAACCATATTGAGGGAGGGCTGGGATCAGTAAAATCGTTCCCACTACTAAGGCCCCCTAACTCTCAATAAAGAAACTTGGTTCATTGACTTGTATCCACCCTCACTGAACTTAGTAATTATTTATTTTATTTATTACTTATTATGATTGCGAAAATAAAATCAAACTCATACATAAAATAAAATAACATGAAATTAATTTGGAAAATTTTTTCACTTATTACAATCATAAAATAAAGATTTAAACAAAACAAACAATGAAAAACTAGCTATTCTAAAAATTGGGATCTTCTACATCCGATCCTTCATCTAGCATATCATTATCTATCTCCTTATAATCATCATTGTCTTGAGCCTCAAAATTTCCTCGGGGAAGATTCAAGAAGCTTCTATGTTGTTGCTCATTAGTGAATTGAAACTCTAAATCATAGGTGAACTTAAGTATGAGAGAATAATATCTTAGGGCTGCTTGTAAGTCATCATCATTATTTATATTCTCCCATATTTCTTCTAAAGTTAAAATTGCTGAAGAGAATCTTTTAAAAGCCTAATTACTAGGACATATTGTTCTGCAGCTCTCATCATGATTTGCTTAGACTCTTGAAGGTGACCTATCTCTTTGTGGAACAAGATCAATCTTCGAGTGATCTTTTCTAGTGCTCCTACGGTGTTCCTTGGCTCCCTTATTCTTTTTAAAGCCTAAATGGCTCGGATATCCTCATTGCTTAAAGCTCCGTTCATTCTTAACTGAAAACATAAACACTAAAGGTGTTAGCTATACACATAAGTAACATAACTAGTAACTTAAACACTTACTTGGCGGTCCGATTCGGAGCTTTGAGCGTGTATATCGAGGAGAACTTCATGCAAAAGTACCGTTTCTCTGATACCAACTGTAATGACCCACTACTCTAGACTTTTTGGACCATTAACGAAACTATACATAAAACTTACATTTTTGCGAAAATACCATAATTTATCAGAAACTTGTAGAAACAAAGTTTACTTTCATAAAATAAGTAGGATATGGGTACCCATTGTCTTTAAAACAAAAATAACTTAAAAACTAAAAAGAGTTACATAGAAAATGCGGAAAATACATTTAAAACCATAAAAACATAAACAAGACTACATCCTCGAATCGAATAACGCTCGGCCCTTTGACTCCATTCACCATCGATACACATCCTCCAAGCGTCACGAATCTTTCCGCCTCTAAAGCTTATTTCCTGCACATAAACAGAAAGGAATGAGCCTAATGCCCAGCAAGGAAAAATCTAACACTTAATCATATACATAATTTCATAAGAAACATAAAGACTTAACATAATACATATAACATACACTTATTATAATGGTCATTATTACTTGGGGTCCCATAGACTAAACAAGCATATGCCCATGGAATTAGTGGGGTCCTACTAGCTAAGTAGGTCATATGCCCATAATCCATTTGGGGTCTTGTTAGTCATATGGGTCATATGCCCAAGCCTACAAACATATATACATATCATAACACATTTAATAACATGAAACATATAGATAACATAAGCACATAACATATTGATTCTAGCCTATTTTCCTTACCAAAGTTACCGGGATATAATGGACTGAGTTGGGACTTTTTGGAACACTCCTAAAACCATAAGAAAGAGTGAGTCTAAAGAAAGGAGATGAAATGAAAGAGATGGAAAGACTAAACCATTTGAGAAACATGCTTACCGAACTTATGTGCTCAAGAACTTAAATCCCCTAACCAAAATGAAGATTAAGGTTAGAGATTGAGTAGAAGACTATGAGGAAGAAAATAACATAATACAGAAATGAACCAGAGTTTTGGTTACCTCAAAGACTTGAAAGACCAATCTACACCTCAACCGAAATACTATAGAACCTCACTTCCCAAAGTGTTTGATAAGCTTATGATGTTTAAGCTTACGATTTTTCCCAAACCAGGTGTTTACACTCTCACACTCACTTAACACTAGCAGCTTCTGAATTTAGAGCAAAAGGTGAATAATGGCTGGGTACTAGGTCCTATTTATAGAGTTTGGAGATGAAAAGATCTTGATTTTACTTGAATAAAAATAATGGCTTTTTAGGTGAAAATCATTTGAATAATCGTTCAGCAGAGGCTGAAGACTCGTTCAAAAGATGCTGGACTGTTGAAGGAGTTTGAATGGCTGAAAGGAAATGAATTCAAAAGAGTTTGAATTTATGCTGAAGGAGGCGATATATCGCCCCCTGTAGGCGATATATCGCCTGGGCCAGTATGCCCGAGGCGACCGTGCATCGTTTCGTGTTTTCCGTATCTACGTGCTGCGATATATCGCCCCCTATAGCTGCGATATATCGGCACACACTGAATATTTAAACACGAAATTACACATTTTTAGCTAAGTTTGAATGGAGTAAACAGCCTTGACTAAGCCCTCAACGTACTCAAAGCTGCTGACTGACCCTATAACATTCAAACTTTACTCCTTATTAGATTTAATCCCCAAAAATACTTAATCCTTAATCACCATTCATAACATGTGTTTAAAATCCTATTGGTTGATGTCTAAGCCTTATAATATAATAAATATAATCCTTAATATCAGTCACTTTAATCAAACCTTAGGTTATACTTAATATTCTTAAACTATAGATTAAACTTAGAAAATCTATAAGTACTACTGTGAGTGTCCAAATAATTCCCGGTCTGAACCAAAAATCCACAGTAACAAAGATAATGCTATAAATACTATCATACTACTATCTATCTTAGCTAAGTAAAGTTCTTGGACTCTACAATAAGCTTATGATGATCAAGCTTATGATTCCCCAACCCAGGTGTTTACACTCTCACACTCACTTAGCACTTGCAGCCTCTGAACTTAGAGTAAAAGGTGAATAATGGCTGGGTACTAGGTCCTATTTATAGAGTTTAGGAATGAAAGGATCTTAATTTTACTTGAATAAAAATAATAGCTTTTTAGGTGAAAATAATTTGAATAATCGTTCAGCAGAGGCTGAAGACTCGTTCAAAAAGGTGCTGGACTTATCAAGAGGTTGAATGGCTGAAAGGAAAAAGAATTCAAAAACTTTTGAAATATACTGAAGGAGGCGATATATCGCCTGGGCCAGTATGCCCGAGGCTGTCGTACATCGTCTCGTGTTTTCCGTATCTACGTGCTGCGATATATCGGCACACGCTGATTAATTAAACACGAAATTACACATTTTTAGCTAAGTTTGAATGGAGTAAACAGCCTTGACTAAGCCCTCAACGTATTCAAAGCTGCTGACTGACCTTATAGCATTCAAACTTTTACCCTTATTAAATTAAATCCTCAAAATACTTAATCCTTAATCATCCATACATAACATGTGCTTAAAATCCTATTGGTCCTTATCTAAACCTTATAGTATAATAAATATTATCCTTAATATCAGTCATATAATCAAACCTTAGGTTAACATTAATATTCTTAAACTATAGGTTAAACTTAGAAAATCTACAAGTACTACTATGAGTGTCCAAATAATTCTCGGTCTGAACCAAAAATCCACAGTTACAAATATAATGCTATAAATACTATAATACTACTATCTAACTAGCTAAGTAAAGTTCTCGGACTCTACACAACTCAACTCACAAAATTCCCCAAAGTACCCCTAGGCTCCTCCCGAGCCGGGTATAAAATCCCGTTGTGACTTTTGAGTTATCTAGCTCCCTAGGACCGTCTCGGCACGTGCATCGCATTAATATCACCACACCCACGCGGTACAAACCACATAATACAATTATCACATTTATGCCCTCAACGAGCTAAAATTACCATTTTACCCCTATCATGCAAACGGGGCCAACATGCATATTTATACCACCTAAACATGCACTTTAATCACATATTCATTTAAATTCATATATTATCATATTAATTCACTTATTTCCCTCCAAGCTCGCTAATCAAGGTCCTAAACCTTATTAGCAACTTATGGTGTTATAATTATCCCCTCCTTACAAGAATTTCTTCCTCGAAATTACCTGAACAACTCGGGATGCCGCTCCCGCATATCGGACTCAAGCTCCCACATCGCCTCTTCAACCTTGCTATTCCTCCACAACACTTTAACCAAGGCGATGGTCTTGCTCCGCAAGACTTTGTCCTTCATATCAAGGATCTGAACAGGCTTCTCCTCGTATGATAAATCCTTATCCAATTCCAAGTTTTCATAGCTCAGTAAATGAGTAGTATCTGATACATATTTCCGAAGCATGGACACATGAAACACGTCATGAACCACTGATAGAGATGGAGGCATCGCTAACCTGTAAGCTACCTCACCAACTCGTTCCAGAACCTCAAAGGGACCAACAAACCTAGGACTTAGCTTGCCCCGAACACCGAATCGTTTCACCCCTCTCAGGGGTGAAACTCTGAGGAACACATGATCGCCGACCTGAAACTCCACATTCCTGCGTCTCAGATGCGAGTAACTCTTCTGACGACTCTGGGAGGCGAGCATACGAACTCTAATCTTTTCAATTGCCTCATTGGTCCTCTGAACCATCTCAGGACCTAGATATCTTCTCTCACCTGTCTCATCCCAGTGTATCGGTGACCTGCACTTCCTTCCATACAGCATCTCATACGGAGCCACTCCGATGGTCGCTTGATAGCTATTATTGTACGAAAACTCAATCAATGGGAGATACTTACTCCAAGATCCCCCAAAATCTAACACACAGGCTCGAAGCATGTCTTCCAGTATCTGAATTGTCCTCTCAGACTACCCATCTGTCTGAGGATGGTAAGCGGTATTGAACCGTAGCTGTGTGCCCATTGCCTTCTCCAGGCTCTCCCAAAACTTGGAGGTGAAGGCGGGGTCTCTGTCGGATACTATCGACCTCGCAACCCCATGAAGTCGAACAATTTCCTTCACATAAAGCTCAGCATACTGCTCCATAGTATAAGTTGTTGTCACAGGTAAAAAGTGGGCAGACTTAGTATACCTGTCTACAATCACCCACACCAAATCATGTTGACCCACGGTCTTCGATAATCCAACCACAAAGTCCATCGCAATATCCTCCCATTTCCACTCACGAATCCCTAGAGGCTGCAACAACCCTGGTTGCCTCTAATGTTCAGCCTTAATCTGCTGACAAGTCAGGCACCTTGCCACATAGTCTACCACATCCCTCTTCATGCCTGACCACCAGTACAAAACTTTCAAGTTTTGGTACATCTTCGTAGTACCCAGGTGTAAAGAGTAGGGAGTGGTGTAAGCCTCATCTAGAATCTCTCGTCGAATATCTGGATCAATCAGAACACAAATCCGTCCTTTGTATCTCAGCAGGCCCATCTCCGAAATAGAGAAGTCCTTAATCGTTCCAGCTAGGACATTCTCCTTACGCTCAACTAACTGGGGATCATTTCCCTGTGCTTCTTCAATCCTCTCAAGGAGCGTGGACTGGAGAGTTATGTTGCCTAACCTACCAACCACTAACTCTATACCTGCTCTGGCCATCTCCTCAGCTAGTCTGTCTGATATCTGTCTTGAACTATACAACTGACTTGGGCCCTTCCGGCTCAATGCATCAGCCACAACATTAGCCTTTCCAGGATGATATAAAATGTCACAATCGTAATCTTTTACCAACTCTAGCCATCTCCTTTGGCGCATATTCAGATCTTTCTGGGTAAAGAAATACTTTAAACTCTTGTGATCAGTGTATATCTCGCACTTTTCACCATACAAATAATGCCTCCACACCTTAAGCGCGAATACCACTGCAGCCAACTCCAGGTCATGCGTGGGATATCTCTGCTCGTACTCCTTTAACTGCCTTGATGCATAAGCTATTACTTTCCCAGCTTGCATCAACACACATTCCAAACCTTGTTTAAAAGCATCACAGTAGACCACAAACTTTTCATTATCTGTCGGCAGACTCAACACTGGTGCAGTAATCAATCGTCACTTCAACTCTTTAAAGCTATTCTCACACCGATCTGTCCACACATACTTAGTCTTCTTTCTTGTCAACTCTGTCAATGGAGTAGCAATTCTGGAGAATCCCTCTACAAACCGTCGGTAGTACCCTGCTAATCCGAGAAAACTTCTGACTTCAGGAACACTGCTCGGTCTAGGCCAATCTCTCATTGCCTCTATCTTACTTGGGTCAACCAATATCCCCTCCTTACTAACAATATGGCCCAAGAATGTAACTTGCGGTAACCAGAACTCACACTTGCTAAACTTAGCATATAGCTTATGCTCTCTCAGCCGCTGCAACACCAGGTGCAGATGATGCTCATGCTCTGTCTCTGATTGAGAATACACCAGTATATCATCGATGAACACAATTACAAACTTATCCAGGTAATCCTTGAAAATTCTATTCAGCATATCCATGAAAGCTGCTGGGGCATTGGTTAATCCAAAGGACATAACCAGAAATTCATAATGCTCGTACCTTGTCCGAAAGGCTGTCTTCGGTCCGAAAGGCTGTCTTCGGTATGTCCTCCTCCTTAATTCTCAACTGATGATAGCCTGACCGGATATCGATCTTTGAAAACACTGTACTCCCCTGAAGTTGATCAAATAGATCATCAATCCTAGGCAGTGGATACTTGTTCTTAATGGTTAGCTTATTCAACTCCCTATAATCAATGCACATCCTAAGCGACCCATCCTTCTTCTTAACAAATAGCACTGGAGCACCCCATGGTGAGAAACTCGGTCTGATGAACCCCAAATCCAATAACTCCTATAACTGAATCTTTAATTCTTTTAACTCTTCCAGAGCCATTCTATAAGGTGCCCTGGAAACTGGCTCCACCCCCGGTGCCAACTCTATGACAAACTCAATCTCCCGTTGTGGCGGCAACCCAGGCAAGTCTGCTGGAAATAAGTCTGGAAACTCACATACCAATCTGGTTTCATTCGGTCCCACTGTCACCACCTTAGAAGTATCCACAACACTCGCTAGGAATCCTACGTAGCCTTCCTACATCAGGTCCCTAGCCTTCAGTGCTGAAATCATAGGCACTCGCGGTCCATTCACCGTCCCCACAAATACAAAAGGTACCTCACCTTCCGGTTCAAAAGTCACCATATGCCGTTTGCAATCAATCGTTGCTCCATACCTCATTAACCAATCTATTCCTAATATCATATCAAAATCATCCATATCTAGTTCAACCAGATCAACAAACAGTTCCCTACCATCTACCTCTACTGGTAATGCTCTAACCCATCTCCTAGAGACTACCAGTTCTCCTGTTGGCAACAAAGTCTGAAAATTCCTAGCATACACAATACTAGGTCTACAAAGCTGATATATCACCCTAGCATATACAAATGAGTGGGTAACCCCTGAATCAATCATTGCAGTATACAATGAACCAGCGCTAGAGATCTGACCTGTCACAACTGAGGGACTAGCCTCCGCCTCAGTCTGAGTCAAAGCGAATACCCTGGCGGGAGCGAGACTGTCTCCCTGCTTTGGCTCTTCCTTCTTAGCTTGTGGGCAATCTTTCTTTAGATGGTTGGCACTCCCACAGATAAAACATGCCCTAATCCGGCACTCACTCTGATGTCGTCGCCTGCACCGAGGACACACTAGAAAACTCCTCCAGTTGTCACCACTGCCCTGACGGCCACCAAAAAAACCCCGCACTCTCCTATCAGAACTAGGAGGAGTAAATGAATCTGGAACCCTTCTTTTCTGCTCACTGGGGCCACTGCCCCGACTAGACCCAACGAAAGGAGGCACCGTCCTCCTAGCATCGCGCCTAACAGCGCTGTCCTTCCATATCTGATCCTCAGCCCTCTCTGCAGTAAGGGCCTTATCCACCACTTGGGAATAAGTAGTAGTCTCTGGAATCAACGTAATATTCACATCACGGGCGATCATCACATTCAACCCCCGTATAAATCTGTCTCTCCTGGCCGCATCTGTCGGCACTAGGTCTGGCGCAAACTTCGCCAGTCTATCGAATCTCGAGGCATACTCAGTAACTAATAACCTGTTCTGAGTTAAGTTGATAAACTCATCAACCTTCGCAGCTCAAACTGCTATGCTGTAGTATTTCTCATTGAAGACACTCTTAAATTCTTCCCATGTCATGACCGCAACATTCCTCCGCTATCTCACCACATCCCACCAGATGCGGGCATCGTCCTTAAGCATGTAGCTAACACAAGCTACCCTTTCACTTCCTTCGACCCTCATAAAGTCCAAGATCAAAGAAATCATGTTCATCCAATACTCTGCCCGCAGTGGGTCCGATCCACCCTCAAAGGTAGGAGGTTGTTGCTTCCTGAATCTTTCGTACAAGGGTTCCCACCTATTCTTAGTCACAGGCTGAACCGGCACTAGCGGCACATTCTGCTGTATTGGCAACCCTGTAACCTATGGAGGGGCCTGTTGCCTCATATGTCAGAGTTCTTCCTCTGTTCTCTGTAGTCTAGCCTCCATTTCGGCCAATATCTGCTGCCAATTCTATGGGGCAGATGGAGGGTCCTGACCCTGATTGTCATCCTCGGCCCGACTGCCGCGGAGTCTAGATGATTGCTGACACATCACAACTATATGCCTGTAATCAGTGACAACGCTTATCAGGCATGATAACAAAATCCAGTTCCACCTCCCATTCTCAACAATCAACCAAAATCAACAATCTAAATGTAGTACAAACAGCATATAACACGCAACGAGCCTTGCCCTGGCATCATGCATATGTTATTTCACTTATCATGCTCTTTATAAACTAAGCAGGCAAACAAGACATCGAAATACATAGTCAAGTATATTAATCAACCATACCAATCAACCCTGAGTCGAGCTTTTCAATGGCAGCGTGCGTACATGTTCGGTCAATCTCCAGAACCAATAAACCTTGGCTCGCTCTGATACCAAGTTGTAACGCCCTACCACCTTAGAGTCGTTACTAAGTGAGTTTAAAATGTGCATTTAACTCGCTAAGCGAGGTTTTTAGAACAAAAGTGTGACTTAAGCAAAAAGACAAGGCTGTAATCTTTAAAAGTACTCTACTTCATTAAAAGTTCAAGAGCTTAACATTCGGGATCCCAGAACTCGTTTTATAAAATATTTACAACTCAAAACAAGTTTATAAGTAGTTAACCATCAAAACTAGGGTTTGTACAGCCATTTCTCAAAAATATCCCTGTTATACCCAGATTTCGAGCTATAGTAAATATGACCTCGAAATCCGAGTTCGAAATAAATGGTCTCGTGAGGGTTAGGGTATGCTCTAGGATTGTAAATCGAGCCTGCAGAGTACGATACACGACCTCGAGTATCGTGACCTCGAAATGATCTCGAACTCGAAAGGGAGCTCTGAGAGCACTCTCTTCTTTAGGAACAACTTCGGAGCAGGGGTCTTGAGCTCGACGTACTATCTTGAAAGCCACGTTAGCTCGGGAGATGTCACTGGCTCGGGCAATGATGGGAAACTTGGAAGGCAAAAGCCTTAGAGATACGCGATCGCCGCTTTGAATATCAACAAGTATTATAAACATGAGATGTAATCCTCATTTATTAATGTAAATCCCCAAGAATCGTGGGATATTATTTAATCAGCTATGCGTTTCCTGGTCTTCAGGGACGTTTCCTTTTTTATCTGATTATAGGCATTTAAAGCCATTTATTTTATTCACAAAAGAGTAACTACCCAAAATATGTGGGATAGTATTCTGCATCTTTCTCTATAAATAGAGAAGCCATGCACCATTGTAAAGGACCGAAATTCTGATCCTTGAGAGAAAACTCTGGAGAATTCAGGCTAAAGAATTTTTCAGAGATAATCTTAAGATTAATAACAGAGACTCGTGGACTAGGCAGATTTAATTGCTGAACCACGTAAAAAACCGTGTGTTTGATTTGTTTGTACCGTTTGGCCATCGTTATTCATTGTTTTTGTGCTCTTCTTTTATCTGTTGACGAAAAACGGCGTCAACAGTTTGGTGCTTTCATTGAGAGCCTTAAGTATTCATCCCTGAGAGATTCATGGCTGCAAACAATCAGAACACTCCTGAAGAAAATTACCCAAGGCGTCCTGGAAAACAACCAATGGAGAACCCGGATGCTGATGAAAGAAGTGGGTCCTCTGATTCCCGGGGACCACCTCCACAACCAAGGGATGAGGACATGTACTACAATCCTGAGCGTTATGTTCCTATTGTAGAACTAGAAAATCGGCAATTGAAACAGCTGCTGGCAGAAGCCAACAAACGGAATGAGGAGTTGACTAGGATGGCCGCAGAGGCGCAGGTGGCTCAGCCCCCGCCTCCGCGCGAAAACCAAGTCCCTCCTCCAAGGGACGTGCATGTTCCTCCCCGGAGGCCCCGTGGACGTCCACGGAAAGATGCTGCCACAAGGAGGCCGACTCAACCTCCAGCACCAGCAGAGCCATCCGCTCCTCCTAGGCCCCAGAGGAATACCCGAGCTCGGGTCCCGCCTAATCCACCTGCGGAAGCGCCTGCAGGAACTGAGAATAACCGAGCTCCTATCGAGGCTCAGACTCAGGTTCCTGGTAGCGCACCGAATGCGACTGACCCATCTCGGGCAAATTCGGGACCCTCTAGGCCGAGGCAAGGGAGGCAGCCACCATCGCCTATACGGTTCCCTCCATCTCCCATAAGATATCCTTCACCTCCCCGCAGAAATGCTCAACCTGTTCAGAATCAGGATCAAGGGCGTACGGGGGATAGACAAGGACACAGGGAGACTTTCCAGGAGCGGAGAGGCGCACAATCTGAGAGAAGTCAGACGTCCCGGTCTCACACTGCGGAGACAAGGCGACATGGGAAGAACCCATCTCGAAACGACCGATCAATGAGTTTCACCAGTGACGAGTCTGGAGAGACCAGATCCGTCAGTAAACGCGACCGAGGTCATAAAAATACTGGAAGCCGCAAGACCCGTCCTGACCTGCGGAATCATCTGAATCAGAGCAGGGGGAAGGGAGATCAGACAAATCCGGACCTAAGGAATCACCTGAATGGGCGTAGAGATCCCTCACGGAGACGCGAGCCTGGAATCATGATCAATGATTGTCAATTCCAGACACCACCTAAGGACCCAGTCCAAGAAAGGATTAATCAGCTCGAAAAAGCCTTTAGGCTTTTAAAGAATGAACGAGGGAACGGTCGATATGAGGACTCTGACGAGGAGCTCGAGCCGTTTGCTCCAAATATTTCTAACACGCAATTTCCTCAAGGGTTCCGGATTCCTCACGTCCCAGCATTTGAGGGAAAAACCGACCCATGCAGTCACCTGAGTACATTCAACACTATTATGAGAGCTAGTAACGTGGGTTACGAGCTCAGGTGCATGTTGTTTCCAACATCATTGGCCGGACCTGCCAAGAGTTGGTTTGAGAAGTACAAGAGACACTCGATAACTTCATGGGATCAGTTGTCTAGGGACTTCAAGAAGCAGTTCCAAGCTACGATGGGAGTCAGACCAGAGGCATCCACTTTGACTAATGTCAGACAACAGCGGGGCGAAACACTGAAAAGCTACTTGACAAGATTTAATCTAGAGGTCGCCCGAGCTCGAGATGTGGATGACAGTGGGCACCTGATGGCTATCCGAGCTGGTGTTTTACCCGGAAGTGCCCTTTGGGATGACATGCAAGGGAAACCGGTGAGGTCAATAACCGAATTTAACAGACGGGCGCAGAGGTTTGTTAATGTAGAGGAGGCGAGGTCAACGCTGAAGGCGACCTCGCAGACCGAAACTACAACGATAAACATTAACTCCGCCTCAGCCTCGGCTGACCCAGCAGCTCCACAGCCTACCTCGGAGAATCCCTCCAAGAGGAAGAAGAGCGAGGGAAATAACCTCGAGGCTAAAGAAGGAAAGAAGAAGAAAGGAGAAAGGTATTTCTCCGTATATAAAGTGCACACCGAGCTCAACGAGTCTCGGGAAAACATATACCTGGCTAATGAAAACAAGGTCCCCTTCAGGCGTCCGGACCTAATGAGGAATCAAAAATCCAATAGGGATTCTAGTAAGTATTGCCGGTTCCACAGAGACACCGGACACACAACTGATGAGTGCCGACAGCTGAAGGACGAGATCGAAGGGTTGATCTCGAGAGGCTATTTCCGGCAGTACGTCAAAAACTAGAATACTGGACAGACTACTGCAAGCCAGAGAATAGCCGCGCCTTCGGCGGCACAGAATAATAACTCCCGATCTCGGGAAGAAGATAGGCCCCCGCCGATTGATGGAGAGGACGTAATAACCATCTCGGGAGGGCCTCATCTCGCGGGAGGAGGTAGAAATGCTCAAAAGCGATACGTGAATGAGCTGAAGACAGGGGACGGGTCTCCTTATGAACCCGAACCAAGGGCACCAAAGAGCCAAAGAGTAGAAACTCAACCTATAACCTTCACCGAGGAAGATGCCTCCCATGTCCAGTTCCCTCATCATGATCCACTAGTCATCACCCTGCAGCTTGCCAACAAAAGAGTGCGCCGAGTTCTCATAGATAATGGGAGCTCAGTTAACATTCTTTATAAAGCAACACTAGAGAAAATGGGACTCTCCCTTCGCGACCTGAAGGCTTGTGCAACCACTTTGTACGGATTTTCTGGAGAAGGAACCGCCTGTATGGGGTCCATCGAACTCCCTGTGACCTTGGGAGACTATCCAGTCTCGGTGACCAAGATGATGGAGTTCGTGGTGGTAGAGTTACCATCTGCCTACAATGTACTGCTCGGGAGACCTGCCCTGGTCGGGCTGGGGGCAGTTTCATCTGTAAGGCATCTAGCCCTTAAGTTCCCAACTCCGAGCGGGGTCGGAACATTAAGGGGAGATCAATTGGCAGGGAGAGAGTGTTACATCATCTCTTTGAGGGGAAAGAAACAAACGAGCGCTCAAGCACTCGTTATCGTACAAAATAAGGACGGGACAGTTTTAGAAATTGACGAGGAAATCGATCCAAGGATTGAGGAGAAAGTTGACCTCGAACTATTGGAAGAGCTCGAAGAAGTTTAGCTCGACGAAGCTGAACCCTCGAAGAAGGTAAAGGTCGGAAAACACCTCCAAGGTGAGGCAAAATAGCAATTAATTTGCTTTCTCAAGAAAAAACAGGATGTCTTCGCATGGTCACACTCAGACATGGTGGGGATAAGCCCAAATGTTGCGAGCCACGCATTGAATATAGACAAAAGCTTTCCCCCGAAGCAACAAAAGCGAAGACAGCTGGAAGAGGATAGAAAGAAAGCACTAAAGGAGGAAGTTGACAGGCTGAAAGCAAACAATTTCATCAGGGACGCTTTTTACCCTGACTGGGTAGCCAATCCAGTGTTGGTCCCGAAGCCCAATGGGACGTGGAGAACCTGCATTGACTACTCGGACCTCAACAAGGCCTGCCCGAAAGACTGTTTTCCGCTGCCAAGAATTGACCAGCTCGTGGATGCCACGGCGGGGCATGGCCTGATGTCGTTCATTGATGCCTATTCTGGATATAACCAAATTCCCATGCATGCCCCCGACCAAGAGCATACAAGTTTCATCACAGATAAAGGGCTCTACTGCTACAATGTCATGCCATTCGGACTCAAGAATGCTGGAGCCACGTACCAGCGGCTTGTAAACATGATGTTTTCAGAGCAAATAGGTAACAACATGGAAGTTTACGTTGATGACATGCTTGTAAAGTCTCAACTTAACAAGAACCATGTTGACGATCTCGAAGAGTGCTTTGGCGTACTCAGGAAATACAACATGAAGCTAAATCCTATGAAGTGCACTTTTGGGGTGTCTTCGGGAAAATTTCTAGGCTTTATTGTCAACTCTTGAGGGATCAAGGCTAACCCCGACAAAATAAAGGCCCTGATTGATATGCCTTCACCTCGGAAGCATAAAGATGTTCAAAGCTTGACTGGGAGGATGGCTGCCCTGAGCAGATTCATCTCAAAATCAACGGATCGTGGCCTTCCATTCTTCAACTTATTGAAAGGAAGTAAGAAGTTTGAATGGACAGAGGAGTGCGAGCTGGCCTTTCAGGAGCTCAAAAAGCACTTAGCCGAACCACCTATCCTCTCGAAGCCTGAGACGGGAGAAGTATTGTTCCTGTACCTCTCAACCACCGAACACGCGATAAGCGCGGTGCTCGTTCGGGAGGAAGAGAGGGTGCAGAAACCCGTCTATTACATTAGTAAAAGATTACAGGGGGCAGAGTCAAGATATCCATTGATGGAAAAGCTTGCCCTCAGCCTAATCCATTCATCTCGCAAGCTCCGCCCCTACTTTCAAGCACATCCCATCCATGTACTGACAGATCAACCACTTAGGCAAGTCCTGTCTAAACCAGAGGCGTCAGGTCGGCTCCTTAAATGGGCTGTTGAGCTCGGACAGTTCGAGATCGCTTACCATCCAAGAACGACCATTAAGGCACAAGCCTTGGCAGACTTCATAGTGGAGTGCACTGGTATAGCCGACGACGAGGTAGTAACCACGACCCACGAGCTGTGGCAACTTTACGTCGACGGCTCGTCAAATGAAAATGGAGCGGGGGCAGGAGTTATTCTGATCACTCCTGCAGGGAGCAAATTTCACTTTGCTTTAAGATTTGGCTTTAAAGCATCTAATAACGAAGCTGAGTACGAGGCTTTACTTGCGGGACTACGAATAGCAAAAGAGCTCAAGGCCAAAGCTATACATTGCTACAGCGACTCCCAGCTCGTGGTTAATCAAATCTTGGGAGAATACCAGGCTCGTGGCACAAGGATGGCAGCTTATCTGGAGAAGGCAAAATCCGCATTGGAATACTTCGAGTTTTATGCAATCGAACAGGTTCCCCGAGAACAAAACTCAAATGCAGATGCCTTAGCTCGGCTCGCCACTTCCGCCGAAAATGAAGAGCTGAATGTTATACCCGTAGAACACCTATCAGCACCCAGCATTACTGAGCCAGACGAGGAAGATGTGTGTATGATTGAAACAGAACCAACCTGGATGAGTCCGATAGTTGATTATCTCGAAAATGGAATTCTTCCAAGAGATCGAAATCAAGCTCGAAGGTTGATGTATCAACTTCCTTGTTACACCATTCTGGATGGAAAGTTATACAGAAGAGGGTACTCCATGCCGTTGCTTAGATGTGTAACTCCTCCCGAGGCTAAGAAGATCATTGAAGAAATTCATGAAGGGTTCTGCGGAGACCATACCAGGGGGCATAGCCTATCCAAGAAGATTATACGCCAAGGATATTTTTGGCCAACCATTAAAACGGACTCCTTCGAGTACGTGAAAAAGTGCGACAAATGCCAGAGATTCGCCACGATACCCCGAGCTCCACCTTCCGAACTGACCATGTTGACATCCCCATGGCCTTTCGCGGTATGGGGCATCGACCTCATAGGCTCACTCCCAACTGGCAAAGGCGGAGTTAAATATGCTGTGGTCGCCGTTGATTACTTCACGAAATGGACGGAGGCTGAACCATTGGCGACCATAACTTCGAAAAAGATCCTTGATTTCGTGGTAAAGAACATCGTATGCCGATATGGAGTACCAAGAAAGATTGTATCTGATAACGGAACCCAGTTCGACTGCGACTTATTCACTAACTTTTGTAACAAGAACGGTATAATAAAGAGTTTTTCGTCAGTGGCTCACCCTCAAGCGAATGGTCAGGTCGAAGCCGTTAACAAAACTCTCAAGAGCTCTCTAAAGAAAAAGTTGGAGGAGGCAAAGGGACGATGGCCCGAGGAATTGCCTCAAGTCCTTTGGGGATATAGGACTACAGCTCGGACATCAACAGGACATACTCCGTTCTCTCTAGCATACGGCTGCGAGGCGATGTTGCCCATCGAGGTCAAAATTTCGACGATCCGAACTCAGATTTATGGTCAAAGTTCCAATCATACTCAGCTCGAAGAAACCCTAGACTTGATCGAAGAAAAAAGAGAAGAGGCTCAGCTGAGAAATGCTGCTTACCAGCAACGGACCACGAGATATTTCAATAAAAGGGTCCGAGATCGAAAGTTCGGAGTGGGAGACCTGATTTTGAGACGCGTATTCTTAGCAACCCGAGATCCAGCAGCCGGAGTGCTCGGGCCAAACTGGGAAGGACCATACCAAATAGAATCAGTCATCCGACCTGGCGTATACAAACTTGCAAGATTAGATGGGAGCCTGATACCACGAGCATGGAATGGCGAACACCTTAGACCATATTATCAATAGTGTAGGAGGTGTTGCCTGTAACCATGAATTTCTATTTGTACTAGTTTGTTTGTTTGTTTGTTTTTGAATTTCATCAAATAAAAGGTCTGCTTTGTTTCACATGTAATGTATTTTTATTTTTGCAATCTCCCTTAATTTAATAACCTATGGTCACACTCATAGGATATTAAGGGGGCATCATTGGTATACATACCACGAGCTTAAAAAATAATAAATATATATAAAGTATTTGGATGTAACCAAGTACGCGATTTAGATAGTTCGGACATAACCGAATTATCAAAAACATAAAATATTTGGATGTAACCAAGTACGCGATTTAGATAGTTCGGACATAACCGAATTATAAAAAACAAAGTATTTGGACATGAACAAATACGCGAGCTTAGATAGATCGGATATAACCGACCATCAAGAACCTAAAACATTTGGATTTAACCAGATGTGCAAACACAACAGGTTTGGAACAAACCAGCCAAAAAAATTAGTCGATGATAAGTAGGAAACTAAACCTATTTCGAGATAAGTCGAGATCGAGGCTGGAATATCTTAAAGAAAAATAGTTTCGAACTCTTAACCTCGGAGCAAGAACTGAGGATGAGGAAAAGTGACTAAACAAAAAAAAAGAAGATATAACCAGATCATTCATATTACACACCATATAAGTACTCTTGAGTTCATGGTAAAAGTAATATCCGACCTTGATAAGTAACGAGGTCGGAAGCGGATAATTCGAATAAACTATGCATGAATGCATCGAATTTCGAACCTAAAAATCCAAACTATGTTTGTATGAATAAATAAACATAACCGGTTCATCAATGAAAAAATGTACAAAATATTTCGAGCCAAGAAATGTAAGCATATAAAAGAATAGTAAAGGGAATTGTATCAGCCCCGTGGACATAAATTAAAATAATTACAGAAATAAGGGGACGCAGCCCCGAAAACTGATCTCCTCGAGGTCAGATTCAAAGAAGAGGAGTCTCCTTGGCCTTCTCAGCATCAGTGGCACCGGACCCCTCAGGACGAATAGCATGACTATCCTCCTGAGCTTCCTCCGAAACAGTGCCCGGAGCAGCCTTTTCCTTCTCAAGCTGCTCAGCCTTCTCCTTCTCAAGCCGTTCAGCCTCTTCCTTCTCGAGCCGAGCATTCCATCGCTCAAGAAACGGCGCCTCGTGGGGACCCAAAAAGCTGGTGTCAAGCTCTTCGTTATAAGCCCACATCCGGTACATGGCTGAGTCAACCGCCGTTTCCTTCTTTTCTTTGTACTCGGCAGTAAGGCGAGCTTTGACATCCTCTATAAGGTCGAAGGTGGCGGTCTTGTCCTCCTCGAGCATCTTATTGGTCTCCCGAAGCTGGATGTTATCTTTCTTCTGCTCCTCGAGTTCAGTTTTCAGCTTTCCGAGCTCCTTGGCCATTTCCTCACGCTCCTTAACCACTGCCTCGAGCTTAGTATTCGCCGCCTTCAGATCATCGTTCGCTCTAAGGTGGAGGTCTCTCTCCTCTTGAGCATGAGTCTTGCTCGAATGGATCTCGTTGTTCAGCTCATAATTGAGCTGGGCAGTGAAGGCAAGAGCCTGAAAAAAGAAATAAACCACCATTAGTCTCAGGACAGTATGAATGTAAGCAAAAGGAATAAAGAAGGATACTTACTGCGGCAGTGTGTTCGATACTCTTCTCGTACAGGACAGTGCGGTCTCGGGTGCCAGTTAGGCACTGCCACTGAGGAGCCTCGAAACTGCCGTAGCTCTGGCCGATCCGGGACATGACATCCAAAATCAGCGTAGATCCATGAGGTCCGGCAGCGTTATCCACCACATACGAGTCCATATGGGTGGAGATGGTTAGCTTCTGAGCTCGAGAAGCAGAAGGTCTCTTGGCGAGCTGAGCAGAAGACGTTTGACCCGCCACAGGAGGTCGGGATTCGACCACGACAGGGGTACCAGCCTGCGAGGCCGGTGCCACCGCAGGGACGACAGCCTGTGAGATCGTAGGGGCGCTGATCTGGCCAGTCGACGTAGCAGCAGAGCTCGAAGCCGGCGGGGGAGGAGGAGGCGTTTTCTTAGATCTCTTGGAGCCTTTCCCCGGCTGGCTGGTCTTCACCGACCCTGCCCTGGGGCGTTTTCTCCTCTTGGCGCCTGCATTGTCGATAAGGGCGTCGAGGTCGGAGTCCATCTCGCCTGCACAAGTCACAACACTGAGTCAGTAAAAGAGAAATTTACAGCAAGTAATTTCGGTATCAGACACAGAGTGATATGAAGGAAACCTAACTGGAACTCTCCCCCGAGCTCGAACTTGGGGACCATGAAATTCCCCCGTCTTCAGAGGAGGCGGGGGGAGTGCCTTCCCTATAAGTAGGGGATAACCTCGAGAGGTCCCTATAGTCATTGGTCCCGTACTGCACCGCTATCCCATTCCACACCTCGTCCGTGGTGTACATGGTATCATATTTCCCGAGCCCACTATCGAACCTATGGACACAGTCGTCTACCCAACTCCATATGTAGAAGTGGTATCTATCCTGTGGGCACGAGACTAACCTATTGGGCCTGTGTTCTGGTAGTGTGGGGGACCACATCCTCGAGGTAGGGAGGACTTTACCTTCATCTGAGTCCGAGCTCGAGGCTTCATCGTTGGCCTCATTTCCGGACCGCGGACTCCTCAGACGATCTGGGAGTGTTGGCCTTATCTCTCTCCTCGGAGGAAGAGCGCCTGTGGGCAGGGGCACCTCCTCCCAACGTTCATATTTTTTATTAGACCAGTCAGAGGTTGACTGGCCTTCTCCCAACAACCCACAGGCTCGGAGCTTGCCCTCTTGAAGAAGATACGAAAGGGACCTCCTGCCATAAGGAAGTCAGAGCAAGGCCTCTCTGTGCTCTCCCATTGACTTGGTGGGGGAGGGACGCTTAAAATTAGCTGAAAAGTGAAACATATTTCGGCTAAGTACGGTCTTAAGGGCTAAAATTCCGAGCTCAAAAAATATAATAATAAAAGTAACAAGAGTACTTACGAATCCGCCTGAACGAACGATGTCGAGACAGGGACAAACCGTCTGTCCAGAAAAAAGCCTTTTTGGAGTCAGGAGGGTGGTTTGGAAGATCTTCAAAAATCTTTGTCTCCTTGGGGTAGCTCGAAAGATAATAAAAACCATCTCCTCCCCGAGCTCGGGAGGGGTTACTTTTCAAACAAAAGAGATATAAGATCTCTTGAGGTGAGGGTCCTTCCCACCCCAGCTCGTGGAACAAGGACCTCAGGGCAGACAGCACCCTGTATGAATTGGTGTTGAGTTGGAACGGAGCCAACCCAACGAAATCAGCGAAGTCTCTGAAAAAGGACTTCAAGGGCAGCAGAGCTCCTGCCCTCATATGTTCCTGGCTCTAGGCTGAGTACTTCACACTGACGTCGCGCCCCCCAGGGGCAAAACAGCTCCGTTCATGACTAGCTGGAGCTCGACACTTCAGGGTGTCCAACGAACTAAGGCCATGGAGGGCCAAAATGTCAGTTATTTGGTCGGTGGTGGTAACCGAGCTCTGGTAGTGCTTGGCTTTGAACATCTCCCTCCGAGGCTGCGAGGACGAAGGTTCCGCCATTAAAGAAAATTGGAGTTCCCCTGGAAGATATGCAACCGTGACTTTTAACGCAGGGTCGAGGGGAATTGGCCTAGGTCCTGGGTTGGGCTCCGGATAGATGGCCTCCCGAAGAACTCTTCTCTTCTTTTCAATGACCTCGTCTATCTGACGGCGATAGTGAGCTCGAGTGTCCTCTTGCTCGCGCGCAAGCTCGTATTCTTGTATCCGACGCTGATTCCGGACGAACAGTGATTCTGGGCTCGGAGATTTAGGCTCGTAAGGGATGGCTCGCAATGACCCCCACCGTCTTTCCAGATTCTGTGACATCTAACGAGAAAGAAAAAATGGTGAGGGCCATGCATGCAAGAATCACGAGCTCGATGTGTGTGAGCTCGGGGATTTAGGAACAAGAAATTAAATGTTAAGACCCTTACTAAAGAGTCAGAGTGTGTGTCCCACGGGAGAGAAAAGGGAGCGTGGAATATTTTTTGAAAATCCCGAAATTCAAGGGAAAGAAAGGTGGCGGTTAGCCAGGAAGGGCATTCTCGGTTTTCGTGCATTTGTCAAGGACAAGGGTTTTTACCCGAAAACTTATTAGGCAAGAAACATGGCATAAAATTTTCAAAACCCAGAAAATTGAGACTTTGCTCAAACGATAAAACTGGATACAGTGATGCGAAGTCCAGCAGGAGAAGTCTAGAAAACTTGAAAGCCTATCGAAGTGAAACCCCCTATCTTATTGTGCTAAGAGCGTAAACTAGCATACACAGCAAAAACAGTATAAAAAGAAAAAACAACAGAAATGGCATGCTTACACAGTGATGGTGATTGCAGAGAAATCGTCGACTGAAGAAGAGGTTGCAAGAAAGAACTCACTGACTCGAACAGACCAGGATTTCTTTGTTTCTTGGGTCGAGAAAACATGCGCAGGACAGAAGCTTCTTAGGAGAGTCTGGTCGTCTGGTTGTTTTTCTTTTCTTGCTTATGATGAACAAACGTGAAGAAGAAGATGAAGAGGGGGGGGGGGGGGGGGGTCTTGTATATATAGGTGGAAAAATGGAATTAATCGGGAGCGTCGAATGAAATCCTCACTAGATCGAACGGATGGGGATCAATGACAAGAAGGCGTCGAAAAGTAGTCAGATGGACGATCGTGGGCATGTTTCCAAGGTACTCAAGTGCCTAAAGTGAGCAATACCCAGCTGACGCGTGTCCATTTTCAAAGGTGTGACGGTACAGTTCTCAGAGAAAGTAGTTCAAAAGTTTCCTTCTCTTAGGATTCGAACAAATACTTTTGAGGGGGCAAGATGTTATACCCAGATTTCGAGCTATAGTAAATATGACCTCGAAAGCCAAGATCGCAATAAATGGTCTCGTGAGGGTTAGGGTATGCTCTAGGATTGTAAATCGAGCCTGCAGAGTATGATATACGACCTCGAGTATCGTGACCTCGAAATGATCTCGAGCTCGAAAGGGAGCTCTGAGAGCACTCTCTTCTTTAGGAACAACTTCGGAGCAGGGGTCTTGAGCTCGACGTACTATCTTGAAAGCCACGTTAGCTCGGGAGATGTCCCTGGCTCGGGCAATGATGGGAAACTTGGAAGGCAAAAGCCTTAGAGATACGCGATCGCCGCTTTGAATATCAATAAGTATTATAAACATGAGATGTAATCCTCATTTATTAATGTAAATCCCCAAGAATCGTGGGATATTATTTAATCAGTTATGCGTTTCCTGGTCTTCAGGGACGTTTCCTTTTTTATCTGATTATAGGCATTTAAAGCCATTTATTTTATTCACAAAAGAGTAACTACCCAAAATATGTGGGATAGTATTCTGCATCCTTCTCTATAAATAGAGAAGCCATGCACCATTGTAAAGGACCGAAATTCTGATCCTTGAGAGAAAACTCTGGAGAATTCAGGCTAAAGAATTTTTCAGAGATAATCTTAAGATTAATAACAGAGACTCATGGACTAGGCAGATTTAACTGCTGAACCACGTAAAAAACCATGTGTTTGATTTGTTTGTACCGTTTGGCCATCGTTATTCATTGTTTTTGTGCTCTTCTTTTATCTGTTGACGAAAAACGGCGTCAACAATCCCCAACCAAAGTAGTTGGGCAGGCCAAACATGTACGCGCCACCCCCACGCTCTCCGTACTCATGGCTGGTTGACTTTCTCTTTGCCCTTACCTGCAACACAGAGCACCCGTGAGCCGAAGTCCAGCAAGAAAACTCAAACAGTACATAACATATGCATAATACACAGTCACTACAACAGATAGCTCATAACTAGTCAGACAGTCCATAAAATCAAACACATATACGGCCATGCCGTCCCAGAGGCGTTACCAAAGCCTGGGATCTCGGTCTATACTGTAAGGATATCCCATGTATCCATTGGGGTCTCACCCAAGCCACGAGCACTCCATGTGCTAAGTGGTATTCCCGGCCCCTCTGTCGTTCTCGGCCTTCGCCGTTCCCGGCCCTTTGCCGTTCATTCTGCTATTACCACATTTAGCATTCTCAAATAACAATCAAATATATAATCATTCATTTTAAGCTATATCCTAGCAATGATACAATCTAGGGCCGCGCCCTGCAACAATTCTATGGGCCCAAGCCCTGCTCTACGGGTGCTATAGTTTTCTTACCTGTATCCCGATCTTCCAATGCCCCAAGGCCGCGAGCACGGTCCTCTAACCCGAGCCTCTCCAAAGACCTATTCACAACACATATAAAACATCCTTTAATACTAATCAATCCAAAACCACTTCCCGGGACCAATCCCACACTCTCAGAATCCCCAAATTCCTAGAACAATACGTCGAAAACATCCCCCGAACCTTGGAGCAAAAGCTCAAAATTGCAAAATCCCAAGTTCTGAAAATAGCCTAGCGTCGTGGCGCTGCCCTAGAGGGTCGTGGTGCCCAGAAAGTCAGAGAACACTCCCCCTTCCCAGAAACAGCCTCGCGCCGCGGCACCCAAGAACAGGGCCGCGACGCTCCTTCGCGAACCCAGAAATCTGGGTTTTTCCTCTGCATTTCCCCGAGCCAAAACACTCCCAATTCATCCCAAACTCATACCTAAGCCCCAAAACCAATTCAAAACCCCAAATAGACCATTCAACAACCTATAAACATCATAAGCAAACTCAATCACACCATCTCACCCAAAAATCCACTCTTGGGTTTCAAATTTCATAAACCTAAACTATAGCTTCTAAGACTTAAACCATAGCTTGAAAAATATGCACCTTGCCTCTAAAATCTTAAACCACATCAGAAACAGAATGTAAACATGTTAGAACTCTTACCTCAATCCAAACTCAACTTGAACTCTTCTCAATTCCAACTTCAAGCCCCTTTTTCTTTTGATTACCCTACTGAATTTCAAGTAAAACCAGCCACATCTCCTTTAGGTTCCCACACTTAATCTCTGTAAATTCAAGCTTAACTTCAGCAAAGACAGAGCACAAATTCTTACCTCTGAATAATTTTGGCCTGAGCTTGATCTTGGTTACTCCAAACCTCTTAATTCTCCTCCTAGGACTCAAATTATGCTCCCTTCTTCAACTCCTCTTTTGTTCTATTTCTAGGTCTCAAAGTTTAGCATAAACCAACTATCACCAAGTATAATACGTAAATTCCCTTTTCCTTCTGCTGAAGGTTATCTATCTTGTCAAATGACCATTCCACCCTTCCTCAAATATCCCTTCCTAACTAAACCTCAAGGCTCTTTTTTGTCATTTCATTTCTATTACTATTCTACCACTTTTCATTACAACTTGTTACTCTCAGCGGTTACTAATGGTTACCCAGGTTACTCAATCACCAATAACCATTAACCACAAATTCTCAACTCAACTCACAAAATTCCCCAAAGTACCCCTAGGCTCCTCCCGAGCCGGGTATAAAATCCCGTTGTGACTTTTGAGTTATTTAGCTCCCTAGGAACGTCTCGGCACTTGCATCACATTAATATCACCACACCCACGTGGTACAAACCACATAATACAATTATCACATTTATGCCCTCAACGGGATAAAATTACCATTTTACCCCTATCATGTAAACGGGGCCCACATGCATATTTATACCACCTAAACATGCACTCTAATCACATATTCATTTAAATTCATATATTATCATATTAATTCACTTATTGCCCTCCAAGCACGCTAATCAAGGTCATAAACCTTATTAGCAACTTAGGGTGTTACAGGGCGCCACAACTCAAATAGAGAACATTGGCCAATTAAAGCTTTTAAACTCGGGAACTCAAACCTAAAGGCTCGGGAAGGATTCTACTACCCGGTTTAGTAGAATTCGAGATCTCAAAGACTAGAAATATACCTTGACACTCTTTAATATTCTAAGTGATTGATGGTTATCCATTATTGCGTTGTGACTAGGTTATACCGTTGAGGCTTGGGATTGGGGATCGTGCTCGGGGTTGCCATACACTTTCTGCCCGGGACTCGAGGTAAGAAAATTATACCTGGGTTGTGATCGAGGCTCGGACCACTGTTAACGAATATGATTATTTGTGAGATTGTTATTATATTTTTATTTGAGAAAATCTGGATATGCATGCTTGTATATGTTGTATCTGATTACGTGTTGTGCAATATATATGTAATTATATCTATTTTGAAGGGCGGCCTAAAGGCCCCGAGGTCGATAGCAAGTGTGCAGAGCGCAGCCCGGCCTAAGCGCGTCGGGGTCGGCTATAAGACCAGAGGACTCGGCCTAAGGGCGCCGGGCCTGAACGTTATACAAATAAACAGAAATGTTGATTGCACTTAACTAACTATATTGTTTGTTGAGATTAGATTATGTGTTTAATTGAGCAGGTTATTACTACTAAGCTTATTGCTTATATCCTGTTGCTTATTGAATTTATCGATCTAAGTTTACTGTTTATATACTGTTGCTCAAGCGTACCTGTTGATTTAAGCTTTCTTGCTGAGTCTTGGCTCACAGGTGCTATGTGGTGCAGGTAAGGGAAATGGAGAGCTGGACTAACCATGAGTTGGAGAGCTTTAGTGGTGATGTGTACATATGCAGCCTACTCGACCGCCATGGCCGGGATAGCTTGGGAGGAACTAGGGTTAAACTCTGTTTCGCCACTTAAGACGACTAATTTGTATTTCATTTGTCTTTTATCAGTGTGTAACCACTTTTTGGGTTCCCTTGTATAAACTTAATATTTAATGAAAAATAATTACTTCGTTGACAAAAAATTTTAATACGTGACCTTGATTTAGTCTTTTATTACACATTTAAGTCCAAATGACTCACTTAGCGTGTTAAGCACTATTTTAAACACATAGTGTAACGGTCTTGGCTAACTAGGGCGTTACAACTTGATATCAGAGCGATCTACGTTTAAGGGTTCCTGAAGACTGGCTGGATATGTACACCTGCCGCTAAAGATAATCTTGACTCACAGTTTGGCATCTAATAACATGACTATGTGTTTAATTTGCTTAAATTGAACCTATGTGCCTAATCTGCATGCTTGAATTGAGAGCATGATGTATATAAATGTATTTTGTGGGAGTAAAGCTTGATAATTGATGCATGAACGTGATAGACTTGTGTCTTGTTATGCATATTGTATGTGGCTATTGTGTTGTTTGGCCCTGCTCGTGGTATAGTTCTGGATATGGATATCATGCCTGATAGGTTAAGTCATTGGATGCAGACAGATTCGGAAGTTATGTATCCAAGGCAGTCAATTGGACTAGGCATGGTTAATATCAGGGTTACAGATGACAGTCGAGGCCAGAACCCTCCATTTGCCGCTGGAATTGGCAACAGATGTTTGCTAGCATGCAAGCAAGATTTCAAAATAAGGAGGAAGAGATTAGGTTGTTGAGATAGCCGGTTACGTCGGGGAACGATGCTTCGTATGTTTTGACTGTAATGGCACCAGTTTCGGTTCAACCTAAGGGTGGAAACAGTAATGACCACCATCGTGTTTCCTTTTGTGGTCATTTTGTTCGTGATTGCTTTTCTTGTCGTCCTTCCTGGTCGTTCCTTCTTTCCAGTACTTATCCTTCGCCTGCTCGACTTCCCGAGCTATTTCCAACGTTTCCGCGTATGTGGTTATTCCCCGAACCAACTTTACGCCTTAGGCTATCATTGGCTTCAGGCCTTTTATGAATCTATGTATTCGTAATGTCTCAGTGGGTACCATATCCGTTGCGGACTTGGCTAGTCGGTCGAAATTTCTAGCGTATTTTGTCACAGTCGAATTCCCTTGAGTTAACGCAAGGATTCGTCCACTCTTGTGGCTAGAATCGCAGGGCTGTAGTATTTCTTATGGAATACTTGGATAAACTCTTCCCAAGTCATGACATTGACATCTCGGGTCTGCTTCACTATATCCCACCAGATGCAGGCGTCTTTCTTGAGTAAACTTGAGGCGTATGAGATTCGGTCCTCGTTTCCTAAGCACATATGTTCCAATATGGATTCTACTGAACGAAGCCATTCCTCGACTTCTTTCTTATTCTCTTTCCTGTTTGATTTCTTGTTCGTTCATTCTTCCGGATCTTCTTAGTTCCTGGTCCATTTTCTTTTATGTTTCCCCCGAAAGAGAAAATTGTAAAAAATAAGACAAACAAACAAAAATTATAACTTGTACTAATATCTATTAGGTCCATCTATCTATTAAAACTATCATATTACAATTAAGTCTAACTCGGGTAAATGGACCTTAACAATTGAATCTTCCATGGAGGAGAGCTGGGTTCAGTATATCGTACCCACTACTAAGGCCCCCTAACTTCTTCTTGGACCCAAAAGATAGGAATTTCAACCCTTGCCTTATTAATTGTTATTCTATTTAATTAGATCCAATCTAATAATGCAAAGCAAATGGGCTTTCGCAAATGGGCTTTCATAAATGGGCTAACCCATAAGAGAGGAATTTAAACCTTACACTTTCAATTGAATCCAACATTCTTAACATTTACTAACACTATAAATAAAATGAATGAAATAACATGTTTTATTAAAATAAGAAATATTTATAACCTAATGATAAATCCATAAAATTTTAACGATGTGTTTCTATTTATATAATCCTCCACATCAGATCCTTCTTCTAACATGTCCTTAGTGAGATCTTCTTAATCGTCCTGAGAGTATATGACTTGTGAGGTGAAGGGTACATTATGGAGAAATACCATCCTAAGGCTATCAGCTAACTGATGAACCCATTCTCCCATCTCTCCATTTGGTAGGATTATATCTTCAAATATTCTAAAATTTCGTGCAAACCTATCCATAAATGTATCATACTTATCTTTAATAAGTACGCTATGATCAAACAAAACCTCATTCCATGCTATCTACAAGCTTGGCTCTACTAATGGTAATTTAAGTGCATAAGGACTAAAAAAAATTCATTAGATTTATTCGTAAAAATGCTCTTTCAAACTCTGATACATCTTCAGGGTCTTTGATTCTCCTTACCGCCTTAACCATCCTAATAACGTTAGGGTTCATGGTGCTAAGTTTTGGAAATGAGTCATAAAGAAAATCATTATTTCACATAACAAACATATTTCGTAAATCATACTAACTTGGTAGCGAGTTGGTTATTTGTAGCTGTAGTGGGTATTTTGTGGGAACGTTTAGGACCAATATAGTCGTGGCTCTGGTACCACTTGTAAGGCCCTAATTTCTCATAAATTATCGAGAACACAGCGTTGAATCATAAACATAAACATTTCTTTTTTATTGAATGAAAATTTAAATAAGTAAACGGATCCATGGTTTTACAAAAATAAAATAATCGTCTTTAACACATTAAAATGAGCAACATTAAATAAAACTTTAAGAAAAGAAATGCTTTAATAAAAAAAAATAGGCCCGCTTGATCTTCCTCGACTATATGGTCTGCGCGAGTACATCACAAAGCTCTTAGGTGCTACTCGCCACCGGCCTTTCTCTCTTTAATTACCTGAAAGAACAATATCATAAAGGGTGAGCTTCTAAGCCCAGTAAGGAAAATACAAACAGGAGTTAGTCATATAATCATATAATCAAACATATCATAAATTTCACAAGCGTCGTAACAAAACTTATTTATACTAATCATACAACATTATAAAACCCTAGGTCATATCATAGCCTAAGTCATAATTCTAAATCATAGTTCATAATTATAAGTATAGGTCATAAGTCATAATCATAACTATAGGTCTTAGGTCATCATAACAAGTCATATATAATAAAAAGATAAGTGCTTATACAGGGGTGGCAATTTAGCCACGGACATCAACTTAGGTCCGTCATAAAATTTTGGCAACCGAGCCTACCGGACATAAGTTTGTCATACATCATTGGACACCTTAGGTCCATCCACACTTACTCCTTTATTTTACCTAAAATGTTAGGTCATACAAAACATAAACTAGGTCGTAAACTAAACTACCTAATTTTCCTTACCTTGAGTGTGAAGAGAAAAAGAAAGAGAAGAGATTGCTTGCTATAGAAAACGTCCAATCAACCTTAAATACAACATAAGATATTTATATTAGAGCCTTATAATAAAACTATACTTTCAAGAATTTTCTAATCCTCATAAAGTCATACCTTCAACCTAGAACCAAAATGATGAAATCTCGAGTATTCTCTCTAATGTCTATCTCCAACAACAACACCAAGAGTTTGGATAGTTGTGTAGATTTTGGCTATATATTGGCTTGATGAGGTTCAATATTTCAGCTATAATATGGTTTAGAAAGGCAATAGTGTTTAAGGCAAAATAAAGAAAATAGAATAAAAAGATCCTGAAAACTATAAGGACTAGTGTTTCGGATATGGCTATGAAGAGTGTTTATGGCAAAATGAAGAGAGCTTTCGGGACTATGGATTTCAAATTTATGAGAGGTTTTTGAGAGCTTTTGAGTGTGAGAAAAATGGTGAAGGGTAAGTCTCTATTTATAGGCTTCAAACCCCAACTCTCTTCCTTGATTTTCTCCACATTATTCAACTTAAATTTTAAAAATCAAACCTTCCCTCCACTATATGTTTTTTTTTTCAGCCTAGTCTTACTCCCTTCTTGTTGCTACATCATCTCCAAGTATTCCACATAGTCTCCATTTGGTTCAAACTTTAGTCAAAGTCCAAACTACTATCCTATATCTCGCAACTCTGGACCCTTCTGTGGTAAAATTAATGTAACTAGAGTTGTAGAAGTTTTATTTAAACCACGTTTATACCATTGTAAAGCTAATTCAATTATCTGCAACTTTGTAGAAATATTATTTTTCGAAAATCATGATATAACTGGGTCAAAACTAGGTTTGAAGTTACAGCACCCTAAAGTTACGAAAACTTCATTTACTTATCTAACTCTTAGTTCAACCATCACACTACTATCTCTATTTATCTAACTCTTATTGACACATAGCCACATAATTCAAACAGATCTAATCTTACCTATCTTTAAAATTTAAAAAGAGTCAAATCCTTCCTATTTTTGTGCCAAACCTAAGACTAAGCTATTTTGGTTTTCATTTTAATTCTAATACTTGGACTTAGTTTAAGGCCACATGTTCACTTCTTAACCCATCAAATAACATGTGCATTTAATACTTTGTAAAACTATACCCTAATTTAATCATATGCTAAAATAATTATAATTACCCAAACTATAATTATTTCTAAATCATAAAATCATAACTTAAATAATTTAAAATTAAAGCAATCTTTATTCCACAACTCAAGTCATAACTAAATCTAATCTAAGATCATATTTAAGGAGCTTATAAGAAAATAATAACCTGTGTAACGCCCCAACTCCAGGGACCGTTACGGTGTGCCTTGTAAACAGTGCTAAACTCGCTAATCAAGTCATTTGGCCAAAAACGTGTAACTAAGTATGATTAGCTGTTTAGGGATTAAACATTTTGGTTAAGATGTAACGTTTCACTAGAACGTTTAATATATACACTGGGATCCCAAAAACATAGTTTTAAAGTCTATTACAGAAAGATATTTACAACAGGCCGTTCTAAGCGGCAAAACAGGGTTCGACCCTAGTTCCTCTTTCAAACCTCGCCGAAGTATTGGTCGAGCAGCTGCATATGTACACGTCATCACGTAAGCTCTCCAACTCAAGGATGGTCCAACTTCCTTTTGCCTTTACCTGCACCACAAAGCACCCGTGAGCCGAAGCCCAGCAAGAAAACTCATATGCTCATAAACAATCGTATCATGATCTCTAATCATATCTGGCATGCCTAGCATTCATAGCTCTATTCAGCATGCGAACGAATTCAAACAAATGTCGGGGTATCCAGGATAAGAAATCCTGGCCTTCTGATTGGTGGACTACCAAGTCAGTCCTAATTAGATGAGTGTCGCAACACTTAAGGTTCCGATAAACCATGCTGAGTGACCGACGAGCGAGTCATTAATTCAAATGGAAGGGTGGCTGTTGGGTAAGCCTCAAGCCTTCAATAGGTTCTGGTAAACCATACTGAGTGACTGATAAGCAAGTCACTAATTCAAATGGAAGGGTGGCTATTGGGTAAGCCTCAAGCCTTCAATAGGTTCTGGTAAACCATACTGAGTGACTGACAAGCAAGTCACTAATTCAAATGGAAGGGTGGCTGTTGGGTAAGCCTCTAGCCTTCAAGCGCTTATTTCATCCATCGACCCTCGAGGTCGGTCTGGCATTAATGCTCTTTGAGTCATTCAATGCTGATAGTCGATTAGATCTAATCTTTGATAGCTTGCGTGATACACGCTAAGGCCATTCTGACTAATGAGTCAGTGCAACGTGACCAGTGCCCAGTACCACTGCCAAACCTGACTAATGAGTCACAGCTTCACAGTTAATACTAGCACCTTTGTCAAATCTGACTAATTAGTCAGTACCATGCACAAGTAAGCAATGCTATCAATGTGTATCATATGCCAATTATCCAAGAATAGGGCATTCAACATGCTTACTAAACAGTTGCTAGCATAATTATGATCATGCACAAACTCAGAGACTCAAGCTCTGACCAATCTCATATTCATGATTCATGGCATGCCTTAACCTCATGTCTCTCGTGCATCACATGCATCACACTTAATCATCCAGCATGCCTCAATAATAATCATATGCAAATGGGCAAGATTGCCAAGCATTCATTATGCTATCAATGTTTACATTTAAACATTCAACATGCATCAAACATAACCATGCATGTTACATATGGGGTGCAGTTCTCTTACCTCAAAGTCGAGCTAGAATGATTTAAAGAACGACCCTTGAGAACGATCAACTTTTAGTCCTTTAGCAGTCACCTAGTCATAACCAAATATAAGATACCATCAATAAAAATGATCAACGTAAGTTCCCAAACCAATATCTAGCCTCCGGGACATCATTCCCCACTATACCGGGTACTAGGTTCAACCCCGAGGCCTAAGGCTTGAATCCCCAAGATAAAAACACCATTATGCCCAAAATGTCACTAAGGGCCGCGGCCTGCCCTAGCTGCGCCGCGGCGCGCCCCCCAGACAGAGACAACCCTCCCTGCCAGACGCCTTGAGCCGCGGCTCAATACCCTGTTCAGCCAAAAACTCAGTTCGCACCAGCTCGCCTCCCCTGCGTTTTCCCTTGGAACTAAGCCCTTCAAACCGGTCCCAAACCTCAACCTAACACCCAAGTCAACCACCAAACATCATCTACAATTCACCCTCATAAAAACCCAACATAAACATCAACCAAACTTCTATTAATCCAAACTTTCTACAAGAGATTCTCAAGCTGAAAACTAAAGCTCAAAAACAGAGCACACCATAAAATTCATGGCTGAAACTTACCTCAAGCTTGATTTGAATCCTTCCCAATGGATGAACTCAAACTATACTCCCCAAGCTTTGACTCCCTAGCTTGCTTCCTCAACATGGGCTCTCAAAATTCAAAGAAAAGAATGAAGGAGAACTTGTACGGGAGAGAAAGGAAGAGATGAGGATGGGTTATGTTTTGTTCTATTTTCCACAGTCTTCTAAACACTCAAAGGCTGATATAAATCCCTAAGGTCAAAAGACCATAATGCCCTTAAGCCAAATAAATCCCTCTAAAGGCTTCCGAGGGTAAAATCGTCCTTTCTCGCCTATCTCGTTAATTATAATTAACGCTCTCCAATTCCCGCTATTCTCAATATTCCCAAATACCAATAAATCATATCCCATTACCCTTTTATCCCCGGTAATGTTCTAGTCATCAAAATGAACCCGAGACTCACCCCGAGCCCCGAACTTAAACCCGTTATGACTAGACCGAACACTTACATCTCATGATCGTCTCATGCCAATTAGCTCGCACCAATCCACCTTATAACGTGGCTATATTAATTAATCACAATCATGCACCCAAAATACACAATTACGCCCACAGTGGCCAAATTACAAAAATGCCCTCATAATTAAAATATGAACCCATATGCATGCATCCACCATCATATAATAATATAATTCACGTAAACATGCATATAATCATTAAATACCATAATAAATCAATTATGGCCCTCCCGACCTCCTAATCAAGGTCCTAAACCTCATTAGGAAATTTGGGGCATTACAACTATCCCCTCCTTACAGAAATTTCGTCCTCGAAATTTACTCAACAGCTCGGAACCAAAATTCCACTTACTTGACATAAATTTCCTTAAGTCATTCCTTGACTTCACCTATGGAAAAGGAGTACGTATACTAGCATGAACGCTAAAATGTTTTTCCACCATAGGGGTGTTGATCATGAGACAAAAGCACTAGTGGGAACTAATGAAGGACTCACATTAAAATCCTTATTACTTAGAGAAAACTAACGTGGAGGCTGACACCTTGAGTGGGAAAGGTCCGTGAGGTAACGACTGGGATTGGTATAGAACCTGTGATTGATAATTGGTAGATATATCTCTATGAACAATGAAATATAGAAAGAAGATCTTATAAGAATGGTTAAGAATCCTACTATTTTAGCATGGATAGGTTAAGATATGAGGATCAGATGAGTGATCAGATGGATACTGGTGTTGAGGTGGAGATTATGGATGAGTCTTATCCACCCGTTATGATTGTCGTATCCAGGAAGTTTGAATGGGTGTTAAGACCTAAAACTTGTATATTAGGTGGCGCACTGCCTAATCTTTTAGTAAGTGAGATATGATAATCAGAAGCGAGAAAGGTTGTTATGACTCTAGGGTATCCTCGAGTTAGTATGGAGGGATATAGTTATGGATCGTAAGGGTGGATCACCTTAGAGTGCAGGTTAGACGAGTGGATGTGAGAAGTGGTGACATGACATATTAGATTAGCACACTCTAGTTTATGGTAGTAAGTTATCATAGGAAAGAGTAGGTGCGAAGGGAGACCGTACGTCTCCGTGGGACACCCAAGTTGATAGTGTCAGATTGAGATCCATTATTTCCCAAATTCTAAAAAGGGTCATAGAGGGTGATGAGTATAAGATTGGGATTTGGAATTATTGGTTACCTTCAGACAAACTGACAATCTGAAGGAACGATTCAGACTTTAAGAATTTTACCTCGAATGTGTAAGTTCTCGAGACATTGAGGCAAAGACGATCCCTTGATTGGATTGTCACGGTTATGAATATCGTTCGACGTCCAGAGTGATTCTAGATAAGATATTGTGAGATAGGAAATGAGAATTACTTATTCTGGGGAAATGAGATAAGGGACATGATGTATCTTTGTTCAGAATCGGTGGCGGAGGACCAATGAAGTTACTACGGATTCTTAGGGCAAGAGTGTGTGCTTATTTGAAAGGACATAAGAGTTCGCAAATTTAAACATGGGAATGTGGAGTTTCAAGATTGGAGACTCTGTACTTCTCTGAGTATGGTGGGCTAAAAAGGATAAGATAGTTGGGAAATAAATAGGAGTTTTGACTCTAGAGTTGATAGACTTGTGAGATCCTAGAAAGGATTAGGTCAGGGGCCTATAGATCAGCCTTATAGAGGATCATAAGGTGTTACTGGTGCCAATGTCAAGGAAAGAGGTGTTGAGTACTACCCCTGATTGGGTGAAGAGACCTTGGAATTTCAGTGGGGTTTATTGTGCAAGGAAAAGCCAGTAGAATTCTGGATAAATGAGATAAAGTCTTACAGAATAAGACTGTCACTCTAGTAAGGGTGTTACAAAGAGATAGGAAGGTAAAGGACTTGGCTTTGAAGTTATAGGTAGATTCGCATGATTAGTATCCCGAGACGTTTGAATAAATTTCGAGGATGAAATTTCGATAAGGAGGGGATAGTTGTAACGTCTCGAATTTGCTTTTAAGGCTGAGTGCCTTGATTACTTTTCCAGGAGGGCATACTCAGATTTATATGTGGAGTTAATCAAATATAAGTGTGATTATGTCGTGTAAATGATTTAGATGGTAATGTGAATATTTATGCATGTGGGTCGGTTCTTGTTAATTGAGGCACGTTTGTAATTTTTGACCTGTTGAGTGTATATTTGTAATATATATGCTTTATGAGTGAGATTACAGCATTATGGAGATATATTTGAGATGTGTGGTCCGAGGCAATCCTAGTGAGCGGATTAGCGAAATACTCACAACGAGGTTAAATACCCAGCTCGGGGTGAGCTTAAGGGTTTTCGGTAATGATTTCTCCCTTGGGGGCATTAGGGAGTATGTTTTGGATCAAGGGATATTTTGGTCTTTTTGGCCAAGGGATAGACTCAACCTTGGATTAACGTAGCCACTTAGAGACTTGAGGAAACTTTCAGAATGAAGCAGAACAAAATAAACATTTAGTAATCTCTCTCTCTGTCTATTTTCGGTTCTCAACCTCTCCCTTGAGGCATTTGGGAGTTTATTTGAGCTTTTGAAGAGGAAATCTGGGGTTGAGGGCTTGGAAGCGTTCATAAAGCTGGGAAGTAAAGGAGTGCAACAAGGGGTTCGAATTTGTCTAGCTAAGGTAAGATTTATGCCATGGTTTTGAGAGAATTTTTATTATAGTTTAAGTGTTTTCTGAGGTTTAAACTTTAGTTCTGAATTTGAGTTTTGGTGAGGATATGGATTAGTTTATGGGGTAATTATGATATCTATGTTGTGTTATTGTGGATTCTAGACTCGATTTTCAGGTTTAGTTATGTTTAGGGTGAATTCTTATAGGTTTCGTTTGGGGGAAAACGCAGGAAACTGCTGGAAATTTTTGGTTTCGCGGGGTCACGTTGCAACGCTGTTCTTTACTCTGAAGCCTAAAGGGCTCTGTAAACTGCCTTAGCGCCGCATCGTTGAGAGTGTTGTGCCGCGACGCGTGTCTGGGGAAATGAGGGCTCGGGCCGTCTGACTTGTAGAGGGTCGCAGCACTTGCTAGGGGCACCGTGGCTCAAACAGAGAACATTGGCCAATTAAGGCTTTTAAGCTCGGGACCTCAAACCTAAAGGCTCGAGAAGGATTCTACTACCAAGTTTAGTAGAATTTGAGATCGCGAAAGCTAGAAATATACCTTGAAACTCTTTCATAGTCTAAGTGATTGATGGTTATCCATTATTGCGTTGTGAATAGGTTATTCTGCTAAGACTCGGGATTGGGGATCGTGCTCGGGATTGCCATACGCTATCTGCTCGGGACTCGAGGTAAGAAAAGTGCACCCGAGTTGTGATCGAGGCTTGGTGTTGGAAAAATAATCAAAGCGTTCAGCGAAATGGCATGGTGGGCCTAGTTGTTAAACAACAACAAAAAATTCACCTCTCATATAAATAGTTTATATGTTCAAGAATACATACATATAGGAACCATTAATATGCAATATCATTAATCATGCAACATATATATAATTATACACATACTTATATATATATCATATGCACTTGTATACAAATATTCAATAACAGATATATTTTCCTCTTGAAGCCTATCAAGTGTCCTTGAGCCTTTTTGTATAAATAACAATCTTCCTATCCAACGCTTTGAGTACTCAGACCACGATCTTTCGGAGTGTTCTCTACACCTCAAGATGTGTGTGGGCACATAGAGAAGAAGGGTTTGTAATTTAGAAACCACAAGCTTTTCTCAATACATGAGCACTTGGATTATGGTTTGAGAAAGTTTGGAATAATAAGAGAAGATGAGAATTTCTTGTCTGACAATTTTCTGAAACTTTTTCTGAATCACTACTCTCTATTTCTTATTATCACATAGTATATATAGATATTATATATTAAATTATTATTCATAATAATAATAATGATATATTAATACAATCATAATGATGACATGAATTGATTTAGGCAATATCTAACTTACCAAATTTGAAAAAATATATTTTCAAATTATTAATTAATTATATAAATAAAATAAAAACAATAGTGTTACATTATTAGTATCATCTTACACAGTATGCAATATTCCCTTTCAAGAAATATTGCATTTTTATTATTTTTTATTTAATTAATTAATTAAATAAATCATTCCCACAAAATATGGTATTATCTTTTTAAGAAAAAGATCACAACCAAACTTCAAAATTTAAATTTTAAATTCAAAATTCAAATTAATGATCATCATTATCATCATCTTTTAAAAATCAATAAATCAAAAATATTTTAACTTACCATTTTTATTTTCTCTCACTCAAATAAAATAATTAATTTCAAAATTTTATTTATTTATTTACATATATATTTCAAAATTCTATATTTAAATAAATAAATATATTTTTGAAAATTTAATAAATAATTCCAAATTAATTATTGAACTTCAATTATCATATAATTGCAATAAATATTAGATTGTTAATCAAAGATCTTTGATTAAATAATCATATTTATTAATCTCATGATTACTCCACTATAAATATGATATTGAACTGTTGATAATTATAGACATATATTTACAGAGTACTTTATTAAAGAATAAAGTATCCATTGATATAATCATAAAATACAACGTTAATTCTCTATTAATGATTCATAATTAAAAGGGAATAAAATTACTGATTTACCCTTTTAACTATATCTAGTTCCTAGTGTACCATTGACTTTACTAGTGAAGGTTGTGTCACAACAAGTTTGTGACGTGAGCGCTCATAACCTTTTCAGTTCCAAAAGTCAACCCAATAGGGAACCATTATTCAATCTATAAGAAGGTATATATTTCATATCTATTAAACTATGTCCCCAACCATATATATCATTGAGTCCCCAAAACAATTGTTCTTAGCCTAATCATTCTAACAAACCTTAACGCATGAATCAAACGATCAGATGACATATATAGGAGTTCATAGTAACCTCAGGATTAAGATCATTGTGTATATGATCATCGTTTGATGTGTTTGATTAATACTACGAAACAATGTTTGAACAAGTATTAACAAATCACGTCTGGTCCAGTTCTATATATCACTATATATAAAGTACATTCACTAAAGTGTCCTACTACACTAGTGACCCGGATCTAGGTCACTTGCATTCATAATGCTAGTGAATCGTACTAGCAGTAATTAATCTAATGATTCCACAACTTTATTTTACTGAGAACTGTTTTAAGTTCATTATCTCAATCTCGATCCTCTCATACCAATATGAGATTAAGACCACATAGATGAACTTTGGAATATTATGATTTTTACTTAATATTATCAACATAATATTGGACATAGTCTATATATATAATAATTCAATTTAATTATTTATTTCATATAAAATATTTGTCAACTACAATTGCTTTAAGGGAACTATTCCCAACACTTGGACCCATGTTAACGAATAGGATTTTATGTGAGATTGTGATTATATCTGTATTTGAGGATATCTGGATAGGCAAGCTTGTATATGCTGCTTCTGATTACATGTTGTGCAACATATATGTGATTATATCTATTCTGAAGGATGACCTAAGGGCTCCAGGGCCAATAGCAAGCGTGCGGAACGCAGCCCGACCTAAGCGTGCTGGGATCGGCTATAAGACAAGAGGACTCGGCCTAAGGGTGCCGAGCCTGAACGTTATACAAATAAACAGAAGTGTTGATTGCACTTAACTAATTGTATTGATTGTTGAGATTAGATTATGTGTTTGATTGAGCAGGTTATTACTACTAAGCTTATTGCATATATCTCGTTGCTGATTGAATTTATCAATCTAAGTTTATTGTTGCTCATTTGTACCTGTTGATTTAAGTTTTCTTGCTGAGCCTTGGCTCACGCGTGCTATGTGGTGCAGGAAAGGAAAGGGAGAGCTAGACCAGCCATGAATTGGAGAGCTTCAGGGGTTGTGTGTACGTATGCAGCCTACTCGACCGCCACGACGGGGATAGCCTGGGAAGAACTAGGATTGAACCATGTTTTTCCGCTCAGGATGGCTAATTTGTATTCCATTTGTCTTTTATCAGTCTGTAAACACTTTTTGGGATCCCGTGTATAAACTTAATATTTAATGAAAAATAATTACTTCATTGACCAAAATTTTTAATACCTAACCTTGATTTAGTATTTAATTACACATTTAAGTCCAAATGACTCGCTTAGTGAGTTAAGCACTATTTTAAACACACAGTGTAATGGTCTTGGCTAACCATGGCGTTACAAGTGATGTGGCGCTAATGTAGCCCAATTTGATAGTCTTGGTGGAAAATACATGCATAAATAGTAGTCTAATGATAAATTCCTGGAATATGTATAGGGAAATTTGAGTCTCTATCCATATTGTGGACTCATAAATCCATAAAGTGCCACCTTATTCTAACATTACAAAACAATGCTATTCTTTTCTTTGTTTCTAAAGTACCCCTTCTATTTTTTTAACCTCCATATTCCTCTATCTTATCTCTTCTCCCTCTCTCTCTTAGTTCACTCTCTCTTTCTCTTGGGAAAGCCACGACAAGCACCACCACACCATCATCACCACCAAATTTCTTTGAAAAAAGTCAACAACTTCGGCACCCTCCTTCAATTTTTTCTTCTCTCTTTCAACTTCTCTCTTAAATTATCAATGGAGTCTAAAAAAAACCCCATGATAGTTTTTGATGATTTAAAACTTAAACCCACAATATGTTCAATTAAGACACTAATTTATGTATTTCGAATAGATCTGGGCATGATTTTTTTGTTTTTTTTTTTTCAAAATTTTCGCGATTTTCAGATTTGAAACTTAAAAATTTGTAGAAAACTCAATACACCCTTATTTACCTTGATGCCCAACTCGATGGGCCCTTAAAAATCATGATTTTCATGAAAAAAACAATATGTCTCGATGAAATTTGATGCCATCTTGATGAAACTTGATGAAATTCATTGAAAATGCATAAATTTTTTGTAATAACCAAAGTTATTATTTTCTTATAAGCTCCTTAAATATGATCTTATATTATTATTGTACCCTAAAATTTAGCACGAGTTTAATCACTCAACTAGAGATATAGTTGACAGATGGATATGTGGAAAAGTAGCCAAATGGAACATCTAGTTAATGATGATGTGAGTAGCTTGAGTTGGGGCTTGGCAATACGACATTCAGGTGATTATCAGGCTGCCTCTTAGGATAATGTTTTAGTTCGAGATATATAATAGCTAGATCCTCCTTTGGGCGATCTGGAGTTAATCCGAACTAAGGTCTGAATAATCTTTGATCACCAGCTCGATGAAGACATTCAGCTCGTTGAAACCTGGTTAGAATGCATACTGAAGGATCTCGAGATACTTAGAGGCTCCTTATACGCTCATTAATGCCCAGGATGTATTGCACATTTATCATTTATTATCTAAGATAGCAGGAATATATTCTGTTATGCAATCATATCACAATGTAAAAGGGAATTATCTGTATTGAATGTATACCATATTTATGCATGCGGTTACCATAAATATCAGGGATAATTCATGTCATAAGAAAGTTCAAATCCTAGTTAATTCAAAGATAGTCGTCGTTCTCTCAAAGGCTCGGGATATTAGGATTGTGTTGTCGTGTTTCAAGGGTTAAGGAATGGTTTCTAAAAGGGTTTAGATTATGAAATTAAGTTATATTTTAGATCCTAATTTTTTAGTCTTTATTTTATGTATAAGGTGTTGGACATGATCCACTAGTACTTGCAAGCAATCTCTCTACTCCTTTTCTCCACACTCAAGGTAAGGAAAATTAGATAAAATTAGATTATGACCTTAAATAAATGTTATAACTCTAACGTTTCAGGAACAAGAAGATAAGTGTGGCTGGGCCTAAGTGAAGCTCATATATGGACCTAAGTGATGTCAAAAAACGGTATGATGGACCTAAGTGATGTCGAGAGGGATCAGATGCCCAAAACTTTATAAGCACTTTATATATACTTGATTGATTCATTAATAGCTATTATGATTATGACAATATTAAGTTTATGATTATGAATTTAGAATTGTATAGATCAGTTTGATAGTGATTCATTCTATATGATAGTGTTATTATAGTGAGTTGTAACTTTTATGGTATTATTGAAATAATGAAATATATTGGGATATGTATGAATATTGTTTGTATGTTTGCTATGGTTGTATTTTCATTACTGAGCTTAGAAGCTCACTCTTTATAGTATATATGTGCAGATCAAAGAAAGTAAAGAGATAGATGGCCGGTGGCGAGTTGGACCTAGATAGCTGCATGTGTATTCGTGAAGGCCATATATATAACGTCCCAAAATTCCTAATAAGTCTTAGTGCCTTGATTAGGGTGTCGGGAGGGCATAATTTGAATTATGTGTGGTTTACTGAATATTTTATGTGATTATGTGAATTGTATGACTTAAATTATAATATGCTAATTATGCATGCTTTAAGTGTATTAAATGTGCTTATAGGCCTGTTTCTGTTAAAAATGGCATTATCGTAATTTTAACATGTGGGTATATCTATAATTATATGTACTATATTGTAACGCCCTAATTTCTCATAGATTACCGAGAACACATCGTTGGGTCGTAATCGTAAATATTGCTCTTTTATTGAATAAAAACTTTAAAAAAAAACTCGAAAATAAATACATTGACATGGTTTTTTTTTTTTAAAATAACATAATTGTCTTTAACATAAAAATGAGCAATATTTAAATAAAACTTTTTAAAATAACATGTTTTAATAAAATAAAAAAATAGTCCCGCTTGATCTTCCTCGACTATATGGTCTGCAACGAATACATCACGAAGCTCTTAGGTCCCACTCGCCACCGACCTTTCTATCCATAATTTCCTAAAATAACAACATCATAAGGAGTGAGCTTCTAAGCCCAGTAAGGAAAATACAAACAAGGGTTAGTCATATAATCAAACATAACATAATTTCACAAAATTCATACCAACACAAACTTCTAGATCATATCATTACAAAAGTCATAATTCTAAATCATAATCTATAAATCATAGGTCATACTCTAAGTCATAAGTCATAGGTCATAGATCATACATCATAGGTCATAAATCATAATCATAATATAGGTCATAGGTCATAAATCATAATCATAACTATAATAACAAGTCAGATATAATAAAAAGATAAGTGTTTATACAGGGGTGGCGATTAAACCCCGGACAAAAGTCAGTCATACATCGGACATAGGTCTGTCATACATCGGACATAAGTTTGTCATAAAGTTTTGGCAACCAAGCCTACCGGACATAGTCCGTCATACAACATTGGACACCTTAGGTCTAGACACACTTACCCCTTTATTGTACCTGAAATGTTAGATCATACAAACATAAACCATATCATAACTAGATCCTAATACAAAACTACCTAATTGTCCTTACCAAAAACCGGAATATTGGAGACAAGAGCGGGATTGGAACTCCTAAAACCAAACATAAAGAATGGTGAGTTTCTAAAGAAAAGAGATGAAAAAAAAAAAACCATCAAAGAAGAAACTTACCGAGAAGAACCTTAAATTAAAGAACTCAAACACCTTGGATAAACTAGAATCGTTCTACACCTCGATATCGAAATCACACTATATCTCACTACCCAAGTGTTTACAAAGCTTAAGATGGTAAAAAATTTATCCCAAAACCCTAGTGCTTCTCTCAAGAATTGTAGAGTCCCAGAATTTACTTAGCTAGTTAGATAGTAGTAGTAGTAGTAGTAATAGCTAGTATTAGTTATAGTATGTTCATTACTGTGGATTTTGGTTCAAGCCGGGACTTAGTTGGAAACTCCTAGCATTAGTTATGGATTTTATAAGTTTAACCTATAGTTTAAGAATATTAATTATAACATAAGGTTTGATTAATATTGCTGGTTATTAATATGATAATTATTATAACCTAAGGTTTAGATATAGTCAATAAGAATATGACACTTGTCATGAGCATAGTTATTCCTAAGGTTTGGATAGAACCAATAGGAATATGACACTTGTCATATGTATGATTATTAAGGAATTATTATTTTAATGATAAAATAAGGGAAATATAAGACTTAGTCTTCATCAGAATTTTTTAGGAGCTTGACATTTGTCACAATTTTATTTATTTGTGATTTAGATATTTTATTTATTTGTGATTTAGATAATTAAATAGATTTTTCGTAACTTTAGGGTACTCTAACTTCCGACCTATTTTTGACCTAGTTATGTTATGAATTTCGAAAAATAGTATTTCTAAAAAGTTGTAGATAATTTAATTAGGTTTCTAACAGTATAAAGATATTCTAAATCGAAGTCTTACAGCTCCAGATATGTTAATTTTACTGTAGGTTAGTTTAGAATTACGAGATTTCGAAAGTTAGAAGTTAGGATTCTATTTTAAATTTAAATTTAAATTTGAATTATAATTAGAAGATTTTTATTCCTTAGGATTCTATTTTTAAATTTAAATTTGGATTATAATTAGAAGATTTTTATTCCTAGAAATCTATAAATAGGACCTCGCACCAAGCCTTTTCATTCATTCTTCAAGCACTGATCAGAGCCTTCTAGGTGCTAGTGAGACTATAGAGTGATAAACACTTGGGTTGGGGTTATAAGCTTTGTCATTCTAAGCTTATTAGACACTTGGGAAGTAAAGCTCATAGAGTGTATTTCGGTTTCGAGGTGTAGTTCGGTCATAGTAATTTCAAAGGTATTCCTATTCTTAGTTCCTTTTATGTATTGTTTCATTAGTTCTTTCTCGAGTGGGTCAGAGTCTTTTAGGATTTGGCGCTGACCATTGGGATTTTGTGCATAAGGCCCTAGACTATAATACTCCCTAGACTGTAATACTCTTTATGATAAGAGTATTGAACTTACTGCCGCGGTAATTTTCGCAACTCTCCCTTAATTGCTTATGTCTTGGCTTGTGCTCTAATTCATCCTTTGTGTTTCAGGACCTCGTCGTTTCGGCACAGCTTAATTATAAGTTGACCAACGAGTTGCACACGAGCATGTCTCTGGCCCAAGAGTTGAGGGATCTCCAGCTTAAAACGGCTGATGAACTCAAAAACTCGAAGGCCGAGCTAGAGAAGGTGAAGGCTGAGCTTGAAAAGGTGAAGACTCATCTTGCGGAGTTGGAGAAGGTTAATGCCAAACTCGAGGAGGAGAAAGCTGCCACTTTCGAGATAATGGAAAACGAGAAGGCCCGCCTCCTTGACGAGTTCAAAGAGAAGAAGGAAAAAGTGGTCGACCAAGCCATGTACAAAATCTGGGTCGATAATGCCGACCTCGACACCAACTTCTTGGGTCCTCTTGAGGTGAAGTATGTAGAGCAGTGGAATGCCCGACTCGAGGCAGATGAGGCTGCTCAGAAGGATAGTCACGCTATTCGTCCTGAGGGGTCTAGTGCCGCTGATGCTGAGAAGGCCAAGGAAACTGCTCCTTCCTGAACCTCACTTCGGGGCTGCGTCCCCTTAATTTTGTAATTGCTTTAATTTATGCCTGTAGGGCTGATACAATTTCTTTTATTTTACTACATATGCTTTACATTTCTTGGTTTGAAATATTTTGCACATTTTATGTTAAGGAACCACGCATGTTTATTTATTCGTATAAACATAATTTGGATTTTAGGCTCGAGGCCCAATGCATTCATGCACCGTTTGTTCGAATTATCCGCTTCCGATCTCGTTATTCATCAAGGTCGGATATTACTTTACCCATGAACCCGAAAGTACTTGTATGGTGTGTAATGTAAACGGTTTAGTTATATCTTATTGCTTAGTTACTTTTTCTCGTCCTCGGTTATTTCTCCGAGTTTATGAGTTCGAAACTATTAGGTTTCAACTTATCGTCGATTAGTTCTAGCTGGTTTGTTCCAAACCTTTGAAGGTTGTGATTGGTTTGTGATTCATACACTTATATGTTTTTTATAATTTGGTTATACCCAAATTACACTAGCTCGCGCATTTGGTTACATCCAAACACTTGTACGTATTTGACAGCTTGGTTATATCCAAACCGTCCCAACTGGCGCATTTGGTTATCTCCAAACGCTTGCATGCATTTCGTGTATGTTATTTTATTTTTCAAGCTGATGGTATATATACCAATGATGCCCCCTTAATATCCTATGAGTGTGACCATAGGTTATTAAATTAAGAGAGATTGCAAAAATAAAGGAAAACATAACATATTGAACGAAATAGATCTTTATTTGATGAAATCCAAAAGTAGACAAATCAGTACAGATAAACAAACATGGTTACAGGCAACATCCTTCCTATACTATTGGTAGTAATTTCTTAGGTGTTCGCCATTCCATGCTCGCGGTACCAGGTTCCCATCCAATCTCGCTTGCTTGTAAACACTGGGCCGGATGACTAATTCTATCTGGTATGGTCCTTCCCAATTTAGCCCGAGCACCCCAGCTGCTGGATCTCGTGTTGCCAAAAATACACACCTTAGCACCAGATCTCCCACACCGAACTTTCGATCTCGAACCCTCTTGTTGAAGTACCTGGTAGCTTGTTGCTGGTAGGCAGCGTTCCTCATCTGAGCTTCGTTTCTTCTTTCTTCGATCAAGTCTAAGGTTTCTTCGAGCTGAGTGTGGTTCGAGCTTTGGTCATAAATATGAGTTCGAATTGTTGGGATTTTGACCTCAATAGGCAACATAGCTTCACAACCGTATGCTAGAGAGAATGGGGTATGTCTCGTTGATGTTCGAGCTGTTGTCCTATATCCCCATAGGACTTGGGGCAACTCTTCAGGCCATCGTCCTTTTGCTTCCTCCAACTTTTTCTTTAGCGAACTCTTGAGAGTTTTGTTTACAGCTTCGACCTGGCCATTCGCCTGAGGGTGAGCTACTGATGAAAAACTCTTTATTATTCCATTCTTCTCACAAAAGTTGGTGAACAAGTCGCTATAGAACTGGGTTCCGTTGTCGGATACAATCTTCCTTGGCATCCCGCATCGGCATACGATGTTTTTTACCACGAAGTCAAGGACGTTTTTGGAAGTTATTGTTGCCAACGGTTCAGCCTCCGTCCACTTTGTGAAGTAATCTATGGCAACTACAGCATACTTCACACCGCCCTTGCCAGTTGGGAGAGAGCCTATGAGGTCGATTCCCCATACCGCGAATGGCCATGGGGAAGTCAACATGGTCAGCTCGGATGGTGGAGCTCGAGGAATCGTGGCGAATCTCTGGCATTTATCGCACTTCTTTACGTACTCGAAAGAATCTGATTTAATGGTAGGCCAGAAATAACCTTGGCGTATGATTTTCTTGGACAGGCTATGACCCCCAGTATAGTCTCCACAGAACCCCTCATGATTTTCTTCAATGATCTTCTTTGCTTCGGGTGGAGTCACGCACCGGAGTAATGGCATGGAATATCCCCTTCTATACAGCTTTCTGTCCAAAATGGTGTAACGGGGAAGTTGATACATTAACTTTCGAGCCTGGTTCCGATCTTTCGGGAGGACTCCAGTCTCGAGATATTCGATTCAATCATATCTCGAATTCAATCGGGGTCATCCAGATAGGCTCGGATTCAATCATACACACGTCTTCCTCCTCCGGCTCGTTAATTCTAGGTGCCGAGAGGTGCTCTATGGGCACAACGTTTAGCTCATCAATCTCGGCGAAAGTAGCGAGCCGAGCTAAGGCATCTGCATTTGAGTTTTTCTCTCGGGGAACTTGTTCGATCGCATAAAACTTGAAATGTTCCAATGCGGATTTTGCCTTCTCTAAGTAAGCTGCCATCTTCGTGCCACGAGCCTGGTATTCTCCCAAGATTTGATTAAACACAAGCTGGGAGTCGCTGTAGCAATGTATTGCTTTAGCTTTGAGCTCTTTGGCTATACGAAGTCCAGCCAGTAAAGCCTCGTATTCGGCCTCGTTATTCGATGCCTTGAAGTCGAATCTTAAGGCAGAATGATATATGCTCCCTGCGGGGGTAATCAAAATGACCCCTGCCCCCGATCCATTTTCATTAGATGAACCATCAACGTAAAGTTTCCATAGCTCGTGGGCCGGGGTTATAACTTCATCGTTGGTCATGCCAGAACATTCCACTATAAAGTCTACCAATGCCTGTGCCCTAATAGTCGTCCTCGGGTGGTAGGTGATCTAGAATTGTCCGAGTTCAACCGCCCATTTAAGAAGTCGACCTGAAGCCTCTGGTTTAGACAAGACTTGCCTAAGTGGTTGATCAGTCAACACATGGATGGGGTGCGCCTGAAAGTAGGGCTAAAGTTTAAGAGATGAATGAATTAAGCTGAGAGCCAGCTTTTCCATCAAGGGGTATCTCGACTCTGCCCCTAGTAACCTTTTGTTGATGTAATAGACGGGTCTTTGTACCTTTTCTTCTTCTCGCACGAGCACTGCACTTATTGCGTGTTCGGTGGTGGAAAGATACAAGTACAGTACTTCTCCCGTAATAGGTTTTGATAAGATGGGGGGTTCTGCGAGGGGCTTTTTAAGCTCCTGGAAGGCCAGCTCGCACTCCTCCGTCCATTCAAATTTCTTGCCTCCCCTCAAAAGGTTGAAAAACGGAAGACAACGATCTGTAGATTTTGATATAAACCAACTTAGTGCCGCCATCCTACCGGTCAAACTTTGGACATCCTTGTGTCTTCGAGGTGAGGGCATGTCGATCAGGGCCTGGATCTTGTCAGGGTTGGCTTTTATTCCACGAGCGTTCATGATAAAGCCTAGGAATTTTCCTGAAGATACCTCGAAGGTGCACTTCTGAGGATTTAGTTTCATGTTATACTTCCGGAGCACACCAAAGCACTCTTCGAGGTCATCAACATGGTTATTGTTAAGTTGAGACTTAATAAGCATGTCGTCAACATAAACTTCCATGTTGTTCCCTATCTGTTCTGAAAACATCATATTCACGAGCCGCTGGTATGTGGCCCCAGCGTTTTTGAGCCCGAATGGCATGACATTATAACAGTATAGCCCCTTGTCCGTTATGAAGCTCGTATGCTCCTGGTCAAGGGCATGTATGGGAATCTGGTTATATCCAGAATAGGCATCCATGAACGACATCATTCCATGCCCTGCCGTGGCATCCACGAGCTGGTCAATCCTCGGTAAGGGAAAACAGTCCTTCGGACAAGCTTTGTTGAGGTCTGAATAGTCAATACAGGTTCGCCACGTTCCATTAGGTTTTGGGACCAACACCGGATTGGCTACCCAGTCAGGGTAGAAAGCATCCCTAATGAATCAGTTTGCTTTTAACCTGTCGACCTCCTCCTTCATTGCCTTCTTCCTGTCGTCATCCAGCTGTCTTCACTTTTTTTTCTTCGGAGGGAAGCTTTTATCAATATTTAGCGCGTGGCTTGCTATGTTCGGACTTATTCCTACCATGTCCGAATGTGACCATGCGAAGACATCCTGGTTTCTTTTCAAAAAGCAAATTAGTTGCTATTTGGTTTCTTCCTGGAGATGTTTTCCAACCTTTACCTTTTTCGAGGGATCGGACTCTTCGAGCTGAATCTCTTCGAGCTCTTCTAAGGGTTCGAGGTCTACCTTCTCCACAACCCTTAGATCGATTTCTTCATCAATCTCCAAAACCGTCCCGTCTTTACTCTGAACAATGACAAGTGCTTGAGCGCTCGTCTGTTTCTTTCCTCTTAAGGAAATGTTGTAGCATTCCCTTCCAGCTAACTGATCTCCCTTCAACGTCCCGACGCCACTAGGGGTCAGGAACTTAATGGCCAGATGCCTTATGGACGAGACTGCCCCTAGCCCAACCAGGGCGGGTCTCCCGAGCAGCACGTTGTAGGCCGAAGGCAGGTCTACTACCACGAACTCCATCATCTTGGTTGTTGAGACTGGGTAGTCTCCCAAGGTCACGGGGAGTTCGATGGACCCCATGCAGGCGGTTCCTTCTCCTGAAAAGCCGTATAGCGTAGTCGCACATGCTTTCAGGTCGCGAAGGGAGAGTCCCATCTTTTCAAGGGTTGCTTTATAGAGAATGTTAACTAAGCTCCCATTATCTATGAGAACTCGGTGGACCCTTTTATTTGCCAGCTGGAGGGTGATGACCAGTGGATCATGGTGAGGAAACTGAACATGGGACGTGTCTTCCTCAGTGAAGGTTATTGGTTGGGATTCAATCTTTTGACTTTTTGGAGCTCTAGGTTCGGGTTCATAAGGAGACCCATCCTCAGTCTTTAGCTCGTTAACGTATCTCTTTTGGGCATTTCTGCCCATGCCCGCGGGATGAGGCCCTCCCGAGATGGTTATCACGTCTTCTCCATCTATTGGCGGGGGCCTATCTTCTTCCCTAGCTCGGGAATTTTTGTTTTGTGTGGGCTGTGGCGCAGCTGCTCTCTGGCTCGCGGACGCTTGATTAGTACTCTGGTTCTTGACATACTGCCTGAAATAACCTCTTGAGATCAATCCTTCGATCTCGTCTTTCAGCTGTATACATTCATCAGTAGTATGCCCGGTGTCTCTGTGAAACCGGCAATATTTGTTGGAGTCCCTTTTGGACTTCTGATTTCTCATTGGGTCTGGACGCCTGAAGGGGACCTGGTTTTCATTAGCTAGGTATATGTTCTCCCGAGACTCGTTGAGCTCGGTGTACACTCTGTACACGGAGAAATGTCTCTCCCCCTTCTTTTTCTTTCCTCCCTCGGCCTCGGGGTTATTCCCTTCGTTCTTTTTTCTCTTGGAAGGGTTTTCCGCAGCAGGCTTCGAAGCTGGTGGGTCCGTCGAAGTTGAGGCAGAGTTTACGTTTACCGTTGTAGTTACGGGCTGGGAAGTCACATTAAGTGTCGACCTTGCCTCCTCTACATTGACAAACCTCTATGCTCGTTTGTTAAACTCGGTTAGGGACCTCACCGGTTTTCTCTGCATGTCATCCCAAAGAGCACTTCCTGGCATTACCCCAGCTTGGACAGCCATTAGGTGACCGCTGTCATCCACATTCCGAGCTCGGGCAACTTCCAAGTTAAACCTTGTAAGGTAACTTTTCAATGTCTCACCTGGCTGCTGCCGAACGTTAGTCAGGGTTGACGCCTCAGGTCTAACCCCCATCATGGATTTGAACTGCTTCTTGAAGTCTTTAGACAGCTGATCCCAAGAAGTTATTGAGTGTCTTCTATATTTTTCGAACCAGCTTTTGGCTGGTCCTGTCAGTGATGCTGGAAATAACATGCATCTGAGCTCGTAACCCACGTTACTTGCTCTCATTATGGTATTGAATGTACTCAAATGGCTGTACGGGTCGGACTTTCCCTCAAACGTTGGGACGTGAGGGATCCGAAATCCTTGGGGAAATGGAGTGTTGGAAATATGGGGAGCGAACGGTTCAAGCTCCTCATCAGAATCTTCATATCGATCCTGACCTTGCTCATTTTTCAAAAGCCTGAAGGCCTTTTCTAACTGATCAATTCTTTCCTGGACTGGGTCCGCGAGGGGTCTTGTCTGGAATTGGTTGTCGTCGATCACAATTCCAGGTTCGCGCCTCTGCAGGGGGTCTTTACGCCTATTTAAGCGATCCCTCAGGTCCGAGTTTATTGGGTTAACATTACCCCGACTCTGATTCAAGTGTTCTCGTAGGTCGGAGCGATTCCTGCGGGTCCCAGTATTCTTTCGACCTCGATCATGCATGCTGACCGATCTAGTATCTCTAGAGTCGTCACTAGTAAAACTTGTCGCATGATTATTTCGAGATGGGTCTTTTTCGTGCCGCCTCGTTTCTGCCGTGCGAGACCTGGACGTTTGACTTTTTTTAGATAGGGCGCCTCTACGCTCCTGGAAAGCTTCCCTGTTTCCTTGTATCCTCCCCACACGCCTTTCGTCCTGATCTCGAACTGGTTGAGCATTTCTGCGAGGAGGTGAAGGATATCTATAGGCGATGGAGGGAACCGTATGGGTGACAGTGGCTGCCACCCATTTCGTGGTCTGGACGGTCCGGAGTTTGCCTGAGATGGGTTGGTTGCATTTTGTGTGTTCCCAGGGACTTGAGTCCGAGCCTCTGCAGGGGCTCGGTTGTTCTCAGTTCCCGCAGGTACCCCCGCAGGTGGATTGATCGGGGCCCTAGCTCGGGTACTTCTCTGGGGTCTCGAGGGAGCGGATGGCTCTGCCGGTGCCGGAGGTTGTTCCGGCCTTCTTGTGGCGGCATTCTTTCGTGGACGCCCACGAGGCCTGTGGGGAGGAACATGCACGTCCCTCGGAGGGGGAGCTTGGTTTTCACGCGGAGGCGGAGGCTGAGCCGCCTGCGCCTCTGCGACTATCCTTGCTAACTCCTCATTCCGCTTGTTGGCTTCTGCCAACTGCTGTTTCAGCTGCCGGTTTTGAAGTTCCACAATGGGAACGTACCGCTCAAGATTGTAATACATATCCTCATCCCTTGGTGGTGCGGGTGGTCCCCGAGAATCGGAGGATTCTCTTCTTCTTCAACATCCGAGTTTACCATTGGCTGTTTCCCAGGGCGTCTCGGATAATTTTCTTCAGGAACGTTCTGATCATTAGCAGCCATAACTTGTTCAGGGACTGAATGCTTAAGGCTCTCAATGAAAGCACCAAACTGTTGACGCCGTTTTTCGCTAACAGTGAATAAAGAGCACGAAAACAGTAAATAGTTATGGCCAGAAAAATACGATAAAACAAATGGGATTTTTTACGTGGTTCAGCAGTTAACTCTGCCTAGTCCACGAGTCTTTGTTATTAGAACTTAAGATGATTTCTGGAAATTCTCTAAGAATGAATTCTCCAGAGTTTCTCCCAAGATCACCAAAATTCGGTCATTTTTCATGGTGCATGACTCCTCTATTTATAGAGGAGATTTCAGAATACTATCCCACACATTTCGGGAAGTTATTCTGTATATGTAAATAAATTTAATGGCATTAAAAGCCTGTAATCCTATATACAAGGAAACGTCCCCTGAAGATCAGGGGGGGTATAACTGAATAATAAATACCCCTTTATTATAGGGGATTTACAACAATCAATGTGGACCGCGTCTCTCCAAAATGACTCACTAGGATATTTGTTGACGCCGTTTTTCGTCAACAGATAAAAGAAGAGAGCACGTAAACAATTAAGACAATGGCTAAAAGAAACAAACGAATCAGACACACGGTTTTTACGTGGTTCAGCAGTTAAATCTGCCTAGTCCACGAGTCTCTGTTATTAAACTCAAGATTATCTCTGAAAATTCTTTCAGCATGAATTCTTCAGAGTTTTCTCTCAAGGATCAGAATTTTCCGGCCCTTTACAATGGTGCATGCCTTCTCTATTTATAGAGAAGGATGCAGAATACTATCCCACATATTTTGGGTAGTTACTCTTTTGTGAATAAAAATAAATGGCCTTAAATGCTAATAATTAGATATAAAAGGAAACGTTCCCCAAAGATCAGGAAACGCATAACTGACTAAATAATATCCCACGATTCTTGGGGATTTACATCAATAAATGAGGATTACATCCCATATTTACAATACTTGTAGATATTCAAGGTGATCATAGCGTATCTCCAAGGTTTCAGCATCCCAGGTTTCACGTCATTGTGCGAGCCACTGACATCTCCCGAGCTAACATTGCTTTCGAGAAAGCATATCGAGCTCGAGATCCCTGCTCTGAAGTTGTTCCTAAAGATGAGGGGCTCTCAGAGCTTATCTTTCGAGATCGAGATCATTTCGAGGTCACTACACTCGAGGTCATGTATCATACTTTGCAGGCTCGACTTACAATCGTAGAACGTACCCTAACCCTCACGAGACCATTTAATGCGAACTCAGCTTTCGAGGTCATATTTACTATGGCTCGAAATCTGGGTATAACATTTTGCCCCCTCAAAAGTATTTGTTCGAGTCCTAAGAGAAGGAAACTTTTGAACTACTCTTTCTGGGAACCATACCGTCACACTCTTAAAAGCAGACACGTGCCAGATGGGTATTGCTCACTTTAGGTACTTGAGTACCTTGGGAACATGCCCACAATCGTTCGTTTGACAGCTTTTCGGCGCCATCTTATCACCGACTCCCCTCCATTCGATCTGTTGAGGATTTTAATCAACGCTCCTGATTAATTCAGTTTTCCCACCTATTTATACAAGACCCCCTCTTCGTCTTCTTCACATTTGTTCATCACAGACCAGAAAAAAGAAAAACACTCCCTAAACCTCTTACCACAGTTTATACTCATTGCATGTTTTCTAGGCCGAAGAAACAAAAGAATCCTGGTTTGTACGAGTTAGTGAGTTCTTTCTTGCAACCTCTTCTCCACTCGACGATTTCGCTGCAATCACCATCACTGTGTAAGTACGCCATTTTTGTTGTTCTTTTTATACTGTGCTTGCTGTGTATGTTAGTTTACGTTCTTAGCATGATGCGATAGGAGGGTTTGAACCGATAGGTTTTTAGGCTTTCTGGATTTTCACTCTGGAAGTTCGTCTCTAGTTTATACCCAGTTTCGACGTTTGAATGTGGTTCCCATTTTCTGGGTTTTGAAATTCTTAGGCAGCGTTTCTTGTACATTAAGCTTTCGGATAAAAATATGGGCTTTGACAAATACACGAGACCTAAAAACGCTTTTCCTGGCTAACCGCCACTCTCCTTTCCCTTGAATTTCGGGACTTTCAAAAAAAATCATCCACGCTCATTTTCCTTTCCTGTGGAACACGCGCTCTGACCCCTTAGTGAGGGTCTAAATTCTTAGTTTCTTGTCCTTAAATCTCCGAGCTCATTCTGTCGAGCTCGTGATTCTTGCATGCATGGCCCTCACCATTTTTTCTTTCTCGTTAGATGTCACAGAATCCGGAAAGACGGTGGGGGTCACTACGAGCAATTCCTTACGAGCCCAAATCTCCGAGCCCGGAATCGATCTTTGCCCGGAACCAGCGTCGGATTAAAGAATACGAGATCGCACGGGAGCAAGAAGACATTCGAGCCCACTATCGTCGCCAGATAGACGAGGTCATCGAAAAGAAGAGAAGGGTTCTTCGAGAAGCCATCTATCCGGAGCCTAACCCAGGACCTAGGCCAGTTCCCCTCGACCCTGCGTTAAAAGTCACAGTAGCATACCACCCGGGGGAACTCCAGTTTTCCTTAATGGCGGAGCCTTCGTCTTCGCAGCCTAGGAGGGAGATGTTTGAAGCCGAATTCTACCAGAGCTCGGTTACCACCTCCGACCAGATAACTGACATCCTGGCCATTCATGGCCTTAGCTCGCTAGACACACTGAAGTGCCGAGCTCCGACAAGGCATGAACGGAGCTGCTTCGCTCCTGGGGGCCGCGATTCCAGTGTGAAATACGCGGCCTGGAGCCAGGAACACCTAAAGGCAGGAGCATTGCTGCCCCTGAAGTCCTTTTTCAGAGATTTCACCGATTTCGTTGGGTTGGCTCCATTCCAACTCAACACCAACTCATACAGGGTGCTGTCTGCCCTGAGGTCCTTATTCCACGAGCTGGGGTGGATAGGACCTTCACCCCAAGAGATTTTATATCTCTTTTGTTTGAAGAGTAATCCCTCCCGAGCTCGGGGAGGAGATGGTTTCTACTATCTTTCGAACTACCCCAAAGAGACAAAAATCTTTGAAGACCTTCCGAACCATCCCCCTGACTTCAAGAGGGCTTTTTTCTGGACAGACGGTCTGTTCCCGTCTCGACATCGTTCGTTTAGGCGAATTCGTAAGTATTCTCGTTATTTTCTATTTTTGAGCTCGAATCTTTAGCCCTTGAATCCATGTTTAGTTGAAGTGTATCTCGCCTTTCAGCTAACTTTCAGCGTCCCACCCCTGACGAGACAATGAAGGAGCACAGAGAGAGCCTGCTCCGACTCCCTTATGGCAGGAGGTCTCTCTCATTTCTGCTACATGAGGACAAGCTACGAGCTTGTGGGTTGTTGGGACAGGGCCAGTCAACCTCTAACTGGTCCAGTAACAAATATGAACGCTGGGAGGAAGTGCCTCTGCCCACAGGCATCCTTCCTCCGAGGAGGGAAAGGAAATCATCTCTCCCAATTCGCTCGAGAAGTCCGCGGTCGGGGAACGAGGCCAATGATGAAGCCTCGAGTTCGGACTCCGATGGAGGTAAAACCCTTCCTACTTCGCGAATGTGGTCCCCCACTTTATTAAAACACAGGCCCAATAGACTAGTCTCGTGCCCACAGGATAGATACCACTTCTACATATGGAGTTGGGTAGATGACTGTGTCCATAGGTTTGATAGTGGGCTCGGGAAATACGACACTATGTATACCACGAACGAGATGTGGAATGGGATAGCTGTGCAGTATGGGACCAATGATTATAGGGACCTTTCGAGGTTATCACCAACTTATAGGGAAGGCCCTCCCCCCGCCTCTTCTGAAGACGGGGGAATTTCATGGTCCCTAAGCTCAAGCTCGGGGGAAAGTTCCAGTTAGGTTTTTTCTCCCACCACTCTATATATAGTGTTGAAGTAACTTGTATTTCTTTTACTGACTCACTGTGATGACTTGTGCAGGCGATATGGACTCCGACCTCGACGCCCTTATCGACAATGCGGGTGCCAAGAGGAGCAAACGCCCCAGGGCAGGGGGACTGAAAACCAGCCAGCCTGGGAAAAGCTCCGAGAGATCTTGGAAAACGACTCCTCCTCCCCCGCCGGCTTCGAGCTCTGCTGCTACGTCGACTGGCCAGACTAACGCCCCCACGACGATACCACCCTCGCAGGCCGTCGTCTCTGTGGTGGCGCCGGCCTCGCAGACTGGTATCGCTGCCGTGGTCGAATCCCAACCTCCTGTGGCGGGTCAAATGCCTTCTACCCAGCTCGCCAAAAGACCTTCTGCCTCCCGAGCTCAGAAGCTAACCATCTCCACCCATATGGATTCGTATGTGGTGGATAATGCTGCCGGTCCTCACGGATCTACGCTGATCTCGGATGTAATGTCCCGGATCGGCCAGAGCTACGGCAATTTCGAGGCTCCTCAGTGGCAGTGTCTAACTGGCACTCGGGACCGCACTGTCCTGTACGAGAAGAGTATCGAGCACACTGCCACGGTAAGTACCCTATATTCCCTTTGCTTACATTCATACTGTCTCGAGGCTAATGATGGTTTCTTCCTTTTTTCAGGCTCTTGCTTTCACTGCCCAGCTCAATTACGAGCTGAACAACGAGGTCCATTCGAGCAGGACCCTCGCCCAAGAGGAGAGGGACCTCCACCTCAGAGCGAATGATGACCTGAAGGCGGCGAACATTAAGCTCGAGGCAGTGGTTAAGGAGCGTGAGGAAATGGCCAAGGAGCTTGGGAAGCTGAAAAACGAACTCGAGGAGCAAAATAGAGATAACATCCAGCTTCGGGAGACCAATAAGAAGCTCGAGGAAGACAAGGCCGTCACCCTCGACCTCATGGAGGATATCAAAACCCGCCTTACTGCCGAGTTCAAAGAAAAGAAGGAAACGGCGGTCGACTCAGCCATGTACCGGATGTGGGCCTATAACGAAGAACTGGATACCAGTTTTTTGGGTCCCCTCGAGGCATCCTTCCTCGAACGATGGAAAGCTCGGCTCGAGAAGGAAGAGGCTGAGCAGCTCGAGAAGGATAAAGCTGCTCCGAGTACCGTTTCGGAGGGAGCTCAGGAGGATAGTCATGCTATTCGTCCTGAGGGGTCCGGTGTCGCTGAGAAGGCCAAGGAGGTTCCTCTTCATTGAGAATGACCTCGGGGAGATTGGTCATCGGGGCTGTGTCCTCTTGTAATTGATGAATCCGTTTATGTTTATTGTGAATTACGCCCATGGGGCTGATACAATTTTTTTTTTTCTAATTTAATTTTTTACATGCTTTACATTTCTTTGCTCGAAATATTTCGCACATTCTTATAATTGATGAACTCATTTATGCTTATTTATGCATACAAACATAGTTTGGATTTTAGGCTCGAAATTCGATGCATTCATGCATAGTTTATTCGGATTATCCGTTTCCGACCTCGTTATTTATCAAGGTCGGATATTACTCCAACCATGAACTTGAAAGTACTTATATGGTATGTAATATGAATGATTTGGTTATATTTTTTTTTTTTTTCTTAGTTACTTTTCCTCATCCTCAGTATTTTAGCTCCGAGGTTAAGAGTTCGAAACTATATTTCTAAGATATTCCAGCCTCGACTTTGACTTATCTCGCAATAGGTTTAGGCTCCCATTTGTCGTCGATTGATAATTTGGCCGGTTTGTTCCAAACCTGTTGTGCCTACCCATCTGGTTAACTCCAGATATTTAGGTTTTGATGGTTCGGTTATATCCGAACTATCTTAGCTCGCGATGGTTCGGTTATATCCGAATTATCTTAGCTCGCGCATTTGGTCATGTCCAAATACTTTGTGTTCGGTTATGTCCGATCTATCTAATATCGCGTACTTGGTTATATCCAAGTACTTTATGTATATATTTTTTTTAAGCTGGTGGTATGTATACCAATGATGCCCCCTTAATATCCTATGAGTGTGATCATAGGTTATTAAATTAAGAGAGATTTGTAAAAAATAAAAATAAATTACATGTGAAACAAAGTAGACCCTTTATTTGAAATTCAAAAACAAACTAAGTACAGAAAATCATGGTTACGGGCGACACTTCTTATACTATTGATAATATGGTCTAAGGTGTTCGCCATTCCATGCTCGAGGTATCAGGCTCCCATCTAATCTCGCAAGTTTGTATACGCCCGGTCGGATGATTGATTCTATCTGGTATGGTCCTTCCCAGTTCGGCCCGAGCACCCCAGCTGCTGGATCTCGGGTTGCTAAGAATACTCGTCTCAAAATCAGGTCTCCCACTCCGAACTTTCGGTCTCGAACCCTCTTATTGAAATATCTCGTGGTTCGTTGCTGGTAAGCAGCATTTTTCAGCTGCGCCTCTTCCCTTTTTTCTTCGATCAAGTCTAGGGTTTCTTCGAGCTGAGTATGATTGGAACTTTGGTCGTAAATCTGAGTTCGAATCGTCGAAATTTCGACCTCAATGGGAAACATTGCCTCGCAACCGTATGCTAGAGAAAACGGGGTATGCCCAGTTGATGTCCGAGCTGTAGTTCTATATCCCCAAAGGACTTGGGGTAATTCCTCAGGCCATCGTCCCTTTTCTTCTTCCAACTTTTTCTTCAAGGAACTCTTGAGAGTTTTATTAACGGCTTCGACCTGACCGTTCGCCTGAGGGTGGGCCACTGACGAAAAGCTCTTTATTATACCGTTCTTGTTACAAAAGTTGGTAAATAAATCGCAGTCAAACTGGGTTCCGTTGTCAGACACAATCTTTCTTGGCACTCCATATCGGCATACGATGTTCTTTACCACGAAATCTAGGATCTTCTTCGAAGTTATGGTCGCCAATGGTTCAGCCTCCGTCCATTTTGTGAAGTAATCAACCGTGACCACAGCATATTTTACTCCTCCTTTGCCAGTTGGGAGTGAGCCTATGAGTTCGATGCCCCATACCGCAAAAGTCCATGGGGATGTCAACATGGTTAGTTCGGAAGGTGGAGCTCGGGGTATCGTGGCGAATCTCTGGCACTTGTCGCACTTTTTCACGAACTCGAAAGAATCCGTTTTAATGGTTGGCCAGAAATATCCTTGGCGTATAATCTTCTTGGATAGGCTATGCCCCCCGGTATGATCTCCGCAGAATCCTTCATGAATTTCTTCAATAATCTTCTTTGCCTCGGGGGGAGTCACACACCTGAGCAATGGCATGGAATACCCTCTTCTATATAGCCTTCCGTCCAGGGTGGTGTAACGGGGAAGTTGATACATTAGTTTCCGAGCCTGATTTCGATCTTTCGGAAGAATTCCATTTTCGAGGTACTCAACTATCGGGCTCATCCACGTCGGCTCTGCCTCGATCATACTCACATCTTCCTCGTCAGGCTTAGTTATGCTGGGCATTGACAGGTGCTCTACGGGTACAACATTCAGCTCCTCATTTTCGGCGGAGGTGGCGAGGCGAGCTAAGGCATCTGCGTTTGAGTTTTGTTCTCGGGGAACCTGTTCGATTGCATAAAACTCAAAAAACTCCAATGCGTACTTTGCCTTTTCCAGATAAGCTGCCATTTTTGTGCCACGAGCCTGGTACTCTCCCAAGATTTGATTAACTATGAGCTGAGAGTCGCTGTAACAATGTATAGCTTTGGCCTTGAGTTCCTTTGCTATTCGTAGTCCCGCCAGTAAAGCCTCGTACTCAGCTTCATTATTAGATGCTTTAAAGCCGAACCTTAATGCAGAGTGAAATTTGCTCCCTGCAGGAGTGATCAAAATAACTCCTGCCCCCGCTCCATTTTCATTTGACGACCCGTCGACGTAAAGTTTCCACAGCTCGTGGGCCGTGGTTGTTACCTCGTCATCAGCGATGCCGGTGCACTCCACTATGAAATCCGCCAATGCTTGTGCCTTGATGGTCGTCCTCGGATGGTAGGTGACCTCGAATTGTCCGAGTTCAACAGCCCACTTTAGGAGTCGACCAGACGCCTCTGGTTTAGACAAGACTTGCCTTAGTGGTTGATCTGTTAATACATGGATAGGATGTGCCTGAAAGTAAGGGCGGAGCTTTCGAGATGAGTGGATCAGACTGAGGGCGAGCTTCTCCATCAGTGGATACCTTGACTCTGCCCCCAGTAATCTTTTACTGATATAGTAGACGGGTTTCTGTATTCTCTCTTCCTCTCGGACGAGCACCGCGCTTATCGCGTGTTCGGTAGTTGAGAGGTACAGGAACAGTACTTCTCCCGTCTCAGGCTTTGATAGGATGGGCGATTCGGCTAGGTGCTTTTTGAGCTCCTGAAAGGCTAGCTCGCACTCATCTGTCCATTCGAACTTCTTACTTCCTTTCAATAAGTTGAAGAATGGGAGACCGCGGTCTGTTGACTTCGAGATGAACCTGCTCAGAGCTGCCATCCTGCCAGTCAGGCTTTGAACATCTTTATGCTTCCGAGGTGAAGGCATATCGATGAGGGCCTTTATCTTGTCGGGATTAGCCTCGATCCCACGAGAATTGACAATGAAACCCAGAAATTTTCCTGAAGACACCCCAAAAGTGCACTTCTGAGGATTCAACTTCATGTTGTACTTTCTGAGCACGCCAAAGCATTCTTCGAGGTCATCAACATGGTTCTTGTTAAGTTGAGACTTTACAAGCATGTCGTCAACATAAACTTCCATGTTGTTCCCTATTTGCTCTGAGAACATCATGTTTACGAGCCGCTGGTACGTGGCTCTGGCATTCTTGAGTCCGAATGGCATGACATTGTAGCAGTAGAGCCCTTTGTCTGTAATGAAGCTCGTATGCTCTTGGTCGGGGGCATGCATGGGAATCTGGTTATATCCAGAATAGGCATCCATGAACGACATCAGACCATGCCCTGCCATGGCATCTACGAGCTGATCAATTCTCGGCAGGGGAAAACAGTCTTTCGGGCAGGCCTTGTTGAGGTCCGAGTAGTCGATGCACGTCCTCCATGTCCCATTGGGTTTCGGGACCAACACTGGATTGGCCACCCAATCAGGGTAAAAAGCGTCCCTTATAAAATTATTTGCTTTCAGCCTGTCCACCTCCTCCTTTAGTGCTTTCTTCCCGTCTTCATCCAGCTGCCTCCGCTTTTGCTGCTTCGGGGGAAAGCTTTTGTCTATATTCAATGCGTGGCTCGCTACATTAGGGCTTATTCCCACCATGTCAGAGTGTGACCACGCGAAGACATCCTGGTTTTTCTTCAGAAAGCAAATTAATTGCTATTTTGATTCGTCTTGGAGGTGTTTCCTGATCTTCACCTTCTTTGAGGGATCAGATTCATCGAGCTGAACCTCTTCGAGCTCCTCCAAAGGTTGGAGGTCAACCTTCTCTTCAATCCTTGGATCGATCTCCTCATCAATTTCTAAAACTGTCCCATCTTTATTCTGTATGACAACGAGTGCTTGCGCGCTTGTTTGTTTCTTTCCCCTTAAGGAAATGCTGTAGCACTCCCTTCCTGCCAATTGATCTCCCTTCAATGTTCCGACTCCACTTGGAGTTGGGAACTTAAGGGCTAGATGCCTTACAGATGAAACTGCCCCCAGCCCGACCAGGGCGGGTCTCCCGAGCAATACATTGTAGGCAGATGGTAACTCTACTACCACGAACTCCATCATCTTGGTCACCGAGACTGGATAGTCTCCAAGGGTCACAGGGAGTTCAATGGACCCCATACAGGCGGTTCCTTCTCCAGAAAAGTCGTACAAAGTGGTTGCACAAGCCTTCAGGTCGCGAAGGGAGAGTCCCATTTTTTCTAGAGTTGCTTTATAAAGAATGTTAACTGAGCTCCCATTGTCTATGAGAACTCGGCGCACTCTTTTGTTGGCAAGCTGTAGGGTGATGACGAGTGGATCATGATGAGGGAACTGGACATGGGAGGCATCCTCCTCGGTGAAGGTTATAGGCTGAGTCTCAACCCTTTGGCTTTTTGGTGCCCTTGGCTCGGGTTCATATGGAGACCCGTCCCCTGTCTTCAGCTCATTCACATATCGTTTTTGAGCATTTCTGCCCCCTCCTGCGAGATGAGGACCTCCCGAGATGGTTATTACGTCCTCTCCATCTATCGGCGGAGGCCTGTCTTCATCCCGAGATCGGGAGTTATTATTCTGTGCTGCCGGAAGCGCGGCTACTTTCTGGCTGGCAGTAGCCTGTCCAGTATTCTGGTTTTTGACATACTGCCGGAAATAACCTCTCGAGATCAACCCTTCGATCTCGTCCTTCAGCTGTCGGCACTCATCAGTTGTGTGGCTGGTGTCCCTATGAAATCGACAATACTTGCTGGAGTCCCTCTTGGACTTCTGATTCCTCATAGGGTCCGGACGCCTGAAGGGGACCTGGTTTTCATTAGCCAGGTATATGTTTTCCCGAGACTCGTTGAGCTCGGTGTGCACTTTATATACGGAGAAATACCTTTCTCCTTTTTTCTTCTTTCCTCCATCAACCTCGGGATTATTTCCCTCGCTCTTTTTCCTCTTGGAGGGATTCTCCGAGGTAGGCTGTGTAGCTGCTGGGTCAATCGAGGTTGAGGCGGAGTTAATGTTTATCGTTGTAGTTTCGGTCTGCGAGGTCGCCTTGAGTGTTGACCTCGCCTCCTCTACATTGACAAATCTCTGCGCCCGTCTGTTAAACTCGGTTATCGACCTCACCGGTTTCCCTTGCATGTCATCCCAAAGGGCACTCCCGGGTAAAACACCAGCTCGGATGGCCATCAAATGCCCACTGTCATCCACGTCTCGAGCTCGGGCGACCTCTAGATTAAATCTTGTCAGGTAGCTCTTCAGTGTTTCGCCCGGTTGTTGTCGGACGTTAGTCAAAGTGGATGCTTCGGGTCTGACTCCCATCATAGCTCGGAACTGCTTCTTGAAGTCTCTAGACAATTGATCCCACGAAGTTATAGAATGTCTCTTGTACTTCTCGAACCAACTCTTGGCAGGTCCGGCCAATGATGTCGGAAACAACATACATCTGAGCTCGTAACCCACGTTACTAGCTCTCATGATAGTGTTGAATGTACTCAGATGGCTGCATGGGTCGGTTTTTCCTTCAAATGCTGGGACGTGAGGAATCCGGAACCCTTGGGGGAACTGAGTGTTAGAAATATTGGGAGCAAACGGCTCGAGCTCCTCATCAGAGTCCTCATATCGACCGTTCCCTCGTTCATTCTTCAAAAGCCTAAAGGCTTTTTCGAGCTGATCGATCCTTTCTTGCACTGGGTCCTTAGGCGGTGTTTGGAATTGATAATCATTAACCGCGATCCCAGGCTCGCGTCTCCGTGAGGGATCTCTACGCCCATTCAGATGATTCCTAAGATCCGGATTTGTCTAATCTCCCTTTCCCCTGCTCTGATTCAGATGATTCCGCAGGTCGGGATGGCTCTTGTGATTTCCAGTATTTTTACGACCCCGGTCGTGTTTACTGACAGACCTAGTTTCTCCGGACTCATCACTGGTGAAACTCATCGATCGGTCATTTCGTGGTGGATCCTTTCTACGTCGCCTTGTCTCTGCAGTGCGAGATCGGGACGTCTGACTTCTCTCGGATGGCGCGCCTTTCCGCCCCTGGAACGTCTCCCTGTCTCCTTGTCTTTCCCCTGTACGCCCTTGATCCTGATCTCGACCAGGTTGAGCGTTCCTGCGGGGAGGTGAAGGATATCTTATGGGAGACGGAGGAAACCGTATAGGTGACGGTGGTTACCGTCCTTGCCTCGGCCTGGAGGGTCCAGAATTTGCCCGAGATGGGCCAGTTGCGTTCGGTGCACTACCAGGAACCTGAGTCCGAGCCTCGGCAGGAGCTCGGTTATTCTCAGTTCCTGCAGGCACTTCCACAGGTGGATTAGGCGGGACCCGAGCTCGGGTACTCCTCTGAGGCCTAGAAGGAGCAGATGGCTCTGTTGGTGCTGGAGGTTGTGCTGGCCTCCTTGTGGTAGCATTTTTTCGTGGACGCCCACGGGGCCTCCAGGGAGGAACGTGCACGTCCTTTGGAGGAGGGACTTGGTCTTCGCGCGGAAGCGGGGCCTGAGCCACCTGCGCCTCCGCGGCTATCCTAGTCAGCTCCTCGTTACGTTTGTTGGCATCTGCCAGCAGTTGTTTCAGCTGCCGATTCTCCAATTCTACAATAGGGACATAACGCTCAGGGTTATAATACATGTCCTCATCCCTTGGTTGTGGAGGTGGTCCCCGGGAATCAGAGGACCCACTCCTTTCTTCAGCATCCGGGTTCTCCATTGGTTGTTTTCCAGGACGCCTTGGGTAATTTTCTTCAGGGGTGTTCTGATTGTTTGCAGCCATGAATCTCTCTGGGATGGATGCTTGAGGCTCTCAATGAAAGCACCAAACTGTTGACGCCGTTTTTCGTCAACAGATAAAAGAAGAGAGCACGTAAACAATTAAGACAATGGCTAAAAGAAACAAACGAATCAGACACACGGTTTTTACGTGGTTCAGCAGTTAAATCTGCCTAGTCCACGAGTCTCTGTTATTAAACTCAAGATTATCTCTGAAAATTCTTTCAGCATGAATTCTTCAGAGTTTTCTCTCAAGGATCAGAATTTTCCGGCCCTTTACAATGGTGCATGCCTTCTCTATTTATAGAGAAGGATGCAGAATACTATCCCACATATTTTGGGTAGTTACTCTTTTGTGAATAAAAATAAATGGCCTTAAATGCCAATAATTAGATATAAAAGGAAACGTTCCCCAAAGATCAGGAAACGCATAACTGACTAAATAATATCCCACGATTCTTGGGGATTTACATCAATAAATGAGGATTACATCCCATATTTACAATACTTGTAGATATTCAAGGTGATCATAGCGTATCTCCAAGGCTTCAGCATCCCAGGTTTCACGTCATTGTGCGAGCCACTGACATCTCCCGAGCTAACATTGCTTTCGAGATAGCATATCGAGCTCGAGATCCCTGCTCCGACTTACAATCGTAGAACGTACCCTAACCCTCACGAGACCATTTAATGCGAACTCAGCTTTCGAGGTCATATTTACTATGGCTCGAAATCTGGGTATAACAATATTCATAGTTATCAGTCTACATTTTCAATGTCGTGCCCACCCATATTTCTTACTGACTTTCGAGCTGTAGCATTTTCCCCGAGATCATGCGGCTTCGAACTCATACTTATGTCAGGCTCGGAGCCCCTGATCCGAGGTTATCCGAGAACAGACGTATTTCGATGTCTGCCTTTCGGACTTGTGAGGATTCCGATGCTACCATCTTCGAGGTTGCCCCTTGCTTTGTAGGTTCGATGCCTAGGCGGCGGACACATGATCCGGACATTACAGGCTCATTCCTGACAAATCCAGCTTTCGAGATCACCATTCTGAAGGCTCGAAATCTGGGTGTAACAGTGATACTTTTTGGAATTATGAGTCCATAATATGCATAGAAACTCAATTTTCCCTATTTATATGCATTCTTAGAACTAATGTTTGTGTGTTTAGTACTAATAAAATCGATTTCGATTAGTTTTAATTAATTAAATAGATTCTTGTCCTGTAACTATACACGTGACTTGTGATCACATAAGACTACCCTTTAACAAATAAATAGAATGTAACAAAAATGTATGTTTTCAATGGTTTTTATAGTTTAGGATAAAAAACTCCTATTTGTCTAAAATTAAAAAATATATATTAAATTATTAATTTCTAAATCAATCAAATATACTAAAAAAACTATCAACCAAATACTATATAATTTTTTTTTGTCGATTTAGCAATAAATAATTTAATACATGTCTAAAAAATTCCTTTAAGATTTTAATTTATTTCAACTTTGAATTTAATTTGTTTCAAAATATTTATTTTAGACTTTTATGGATTATGATTCATTTAGTTAAGACTTTTTAAGTTTCTTTTAAATTATTTTCAAAATCATGGCTAAAATATAATGTTAGAGACTTCTACCGGAGATTTTTGTTCTAAATACTTATAAATGATAATGACCATGAAGCATGAACTACTCCGAAATGTAATGTTAGAAAAAAAATTAAGACATACTTGAAAATTTTTAATTATTTTTTTCAAGGAATTATTATTAATATTATTATTACTACTATATAGCAATAATAGGGATTTTGTTTGATTCTATTTTTTATTTTTATTTTAAAAAATAAGTTTCTTGGAATTTGGAAATTGTGGGGACTTATTTGGAGGGTAGGGCAGTTTGTGCTTGTTTGTAAAGGAAGGGCAGCTTCAATTGTAGTAATTATCCTGACATTGTCGGCACTTGGTGGGCCGATCAAATGTCGGCCCAACTCCCCTTTGATCTCTATTCTCTATTCTCAAATATCAATGTCTTTTGAAATAAAATCTTTCATTTTCAAAATATATATTTTTTGTAATTAATCCCAAAACTTCACGTTTTCGTAGTGTTTATATTCTACAAAAATTTATATATTATCACTAAATTAACTCAATTTAAACAGATTAAAATTTATTTCATCATTTAGTACATAAAACATGTAGATGTGTTATTTTGTATTGTTGTGACATTTTTTAAATACGAGACGCTCACTAGATGATAACTCAAATGCAATATATTTGAATAATGTACGACAAACAATATTATATAATTAAATTTTATATATTCGGTGGAATTAACCTAATATCATTTGCCAATAAGTTTATCATGTTAATTAATTAACAAAATTTAATTAATTTTTACCTTATTTCACATACTAACACATTTATATAATATTAGGTACAAACAACGAACAATGCACGTTTGCTTAGTTTTATTTAAAGAAATTACTAAGTATTTTTATTAAGATTTTATGATTGTCATATAAATTTTAAATAAATAAACAATATTATATATAAAACAATGACATAAACATATTAAAAAAAATTAAATCAAAATATTGTTTATGGTTTCTTTTTTAAAAAAATTAATAATACGATAATCTTTTAGATCATAAACTACCATAATTAAAGTACAAAACATTCATGATATTATTCAAACTACACCTCAATGATTGGAGAAGAAACTTGTTTATTCTTGATAGCAGATAAATGATATTTTAATTTCCTATTTAGTTACACATTCATACTATTTGTACACATATAACACTTATATAATGTATTTATTATGTATTATATATTATAATATGTGAATTTATATTAATATATTATTAATTTAATATATAGTTTTGTATTAAATATTATTATAATAATGATATTTTATAATATTTTAATTTATATTAATATAATTACTTATAAAAATTAGGTTTATATATTATATAATTATTAATTTAATATTAATGATAGTATTATAATAATATTTATAACATTTAAATTTATATTGACATAATTATTAAATATTTGTATTATATATTATTATAATTGTTGACTGACGATTTATCCAACAACACGGAGTCACAAAAAATGATAAATATTTGTAAGTTGAATGCAAATAACTAAATAAAACCAGGATTTATAGTGGTTCGGCCCCAGATATTGGTAATAACCTACTTCTACTTAGTGTTGTTATTTACGTATTATGAAACATGCGATCAACAAATTAGGCTTTACTGAGTTTCACAAGCTCCAAAAAAGAATACAAAGGTTTGTATATCAAGAACATTGATTCTTTCCCAATACAAATTATTGCGCCCCCTTTTAAAGAATCCCTTGAGTCCTACATATAGGCTCAAGAATCTACCTATTGGTTGATGGGTTACATACATGTTGATCTAAGCATATTTAAGAAATAACAGAAAACATAATCTTTACATAAAAATAAGGTCAAATATCTTAAAAATATATGACTTATAATTGTCTGTATTTGAAATATGGCTTTGTTACCACGACCAGACCTGGTCGCATATTCAACAGATCTTCTGCCACACAGTTAAGTATCGTTATTAAATCCATCGAGCAACATCCCTTCTGGTCGTTGACCGACCTGGATGTAATCACTAAGTAGTCATGTGCAACCCACGTGCACACTAATCTTGCCACGTCAGCAAATATTATTTTTTAGGGTAAACAATAATAAGAGAAATTGATGGAAATGGCCTACTTTTATAATGCATTTTGCACTATGGCCTACTTTACATAGTTTTTAGTTAAATGACCTATTTTATTAATAAAACTTTGTTATTACCCTTTTCGCCCTTAGAATAATATAATATTAAATTAAAACAAAAATACCCTAAAACCATCTTCTTCTTCCTTACTCATCTCACCCACCCACCCACAACCACCCTCCCCCATCCCGCCGCCGCCACCACCACCACCTGGGATAGTCGTCGGGGACCACTGCCCTTCACAGCTGCAACGCCTTGGTGTAGAGTCCAAGAAATTTACTTAGCTAGTTAGATAGTAGTAGCAATAGTAATAATTGTAGTATTTTTATGACTGTGGATTTTGGTTCAGACTAAGATTTAATTGGACATTCATAGTAATACTTGTAAGTTTTCTAAGTTTAACCTTGTTGACTATGTTTTTAGCCAACGACGCGAGAACGTCAATAACGACAAGCCTTCAAGAGAATGTAAACGACAACAGACAGTTTAATCAATGAAAGTAAATAACACGAGATTTTATAGTGGTTCAGCCCCGATAGTCTGTAATAACCTAATCCACTTAGAGATTTTATTACTGTATTCACACTCAAGATCAGATGAACCAGTGTCAACTGAGTTTCTTAAATGTAAATATTCCAGAAATACAAAAAAGGGATTCTCTCAAGAAAAACACACTTTCTCTCTCTAGAACACAGATTAATTCTCAATTTTCCAAAAAGTCCCTTTACGATCCCACCAACCCTCTATTTATAGGCTTGGGATCCTCAACTGATATCCCCTGTAGATAGGGATATTTTATTATTCATCTTATATTTAAATTACAAGAAATATTTAAAATACAACAGATTCCTCAATTTGAGTGAGCAATGAGAGATTCCCGGGCTCCTAGACCGATTCTTGCTGAAGTCGTTCCGGGGATTTTGACGTAGTCTCCTGGTCAAACACATGCATGTTGATTACATGCAAGTATTGGTCAGATATACTCCTCCAAGCTTTCCTTGGCCCAAGGTGATATATGCATGGCTCTCCTCGGACCAAGGTCATGCATGCTTGGCTCTCCTCGGACCAAGGTGGTCCGAGCCAACTTCCTTGGCCTCTTACCTCGGATAGGTCCGAGGCAATCTTCTTGGCTTCTTACCTCGGATAACTTCGAGCCAACCTCCTCCAACTAAGGTCTGATCGGACCTTGTGTGGCCTTCTCCTCGGACCAAGGTGGTCCGAGCCAATCTCCTCTTGCCTTCTCCTCGTACCAAGGTGGTCCGAGCCACTCTCCTTGGCATCTCACCTCGGACAAGTCCGAGGCAACTTCCTTTGGCATCTAACCTCAGATAGGTCCGAGTCAAGCCCTAGGCTCCTCCAACTATGTCCGATCGGACCTTGTGTAGCCTTTCCTTGGCCAAAATCTAAGTCCATCTCTTGGCTTGCATAGGACTTCTCCTCCTTAGCCTCTTACCTCGGATAGGTCCGAGCCAACCACCTAGGAAGCTTACCTCGGACACATTTGAGCCAAACACTTGGGAGGCTCTCCTCAGATAGGTCCGAGCCAAGTACTCAGGGGCTCCTCAAGCTAAGGTCCGATCGGACCTGCTGCTTTTGTCCCTTGAGCCTAAGTCCAAACCCATCCTTTAAGCTCCTTAGACTTGAGTTTGAACCAAACACTTGGGCTTCTCGGACAAGGGTCCGAGCCAAGCACCCTTTAGCCCAAGTATTCTCCTCGGGTGTATTTGGCTTGACCATGGCATCTCTCATGCGGTCCAATTTTTTCACTGATGCATTGGGCTACTGCTAAGCGAGATCACCCAACTGATCCATACCATGTGTCAATTTTACTGCCACATCATCCTTTTCAAATTTTGGGATAACAAACCTATAGTTTAAGAATATTAATTTTAACCTAAGGTTTGATTAATATGACTGATATTGATGGTGATTAATATCGGCATAGTTTAAGAAAGTAACACTTGTCATGTGTATATTTAATGATAATTAAGTATTTTTGAGGAATAAGTTCAATATTTGAATATCCTAGGGTCTGTCAGTAGCTTTGAAATCATTAGAGGACTTAGTCAAGGTTGTTTACTCAATTCAAATTAGGCTGAAAATGTGCAATTTCGTGTTTAAATATTCAACGTATGCCGATATATCGCAGCTATAGGGGCAATATATCGCAATACGGGGATACGAAAAACAAGTAACTTCGCACGATCAACTCGACGAGCCTCGGGCATATTAGCCCAGGCAATATATCGCCTACTAGGGGCGATATATCGACTCCTTTGAATGATTTTTGAATATTTTTGAAACCGAGCTCATTTTAATCTTTAACCTCTTGATAAGTCCAACATCTTTCTGACCGAGTCTTTAATCTTTAGCCTCTGCTGAACGATAATTCAAATATTTTTCAATTAAAAAGCCATTATTTTATTCAAGTTAAATGAAGATATTTTCATTATTGAACTCTATAAATAGGACCTAGTACCCAGCCATTTATTCATTCATCAAGCTAAGTTCAGAGGCTGCAAGCTGCTAGGTTATTTTTTAGTGCTTAAACAATTGGGTTAGGAATATAAGCTTTAACTTTATAAACTTAGTAAACACTCGGGAAGTAAGGTTCATAGTATTTTCAGTTCGAGGTGTAGTTCGGTTATAGAAGCATTCGAGGTATTCATTATTCTAGTTCATTTATGTGTTATTCTTATAGTTTTCTACTCAAAATTCTAACTCTATTCTTGGTTAGGAAATCTAAGATCTTGAACGTAAGATTTTTGGTAAGTATATTCTTAATAGTATAGTTCGTCCATTCTTTTCATCCCTCTTTCTTTAAGTATACACACCTTTCTTTGATGGTTTTTAGGAGTGTTCCAAAGTCTCAATCCTGTTCTCATATCCCGGTATATTTGGTAAGGAAAATAGGATAGGATTTTATATGTTATGTTATATGTTATCTTATGATTTATATGTTATGTTATATGTTATCTTATGATTTATGTGTTATGTTATATCATGCATGTTTGTAGACTTGGGCATATGACTTGTATGAGTAACAAGCCCCAATAAATTTATGGGCATATGATTTGCTTAGCTAGCAAGCCCCACAAATCTAATGGGCATATGACTTGTTTAGTTTAAAAGCCCCAAGTAATAATGGCCATTATAGTGTATGTGACATATGTTTATGATATGTTTTAGTATATGTTGCGATATAAATTTTATGTATATGATTTATGTGTTAGACTTTCCTTGCTGGGCATTAGGCTCATTCCTTTATGTTTATATGTGCAGGAAAATAGCTATGGTGGCGGAAAGGTTCTTGGCAGCTTGGGAGTTATGTATTGAGGCAGAATGGAAATGGATGGATTGAGCGTTTTGGTTCGAGGATGAAGTCGCTTCTTAGTTTTTTAAAAATTATGCTTTATATGTATTTTCCGCACTTTATTTTGTAATCCATTTATTTAAAGTTATGTTATGTTTTTATTTTAAAAATCATGGGATCCCATATCCTACTTTAAATTTTATGTAGTTTAACATTTGTCTTACAAAGTTTTAAATGAAGTTATGATTATTTCACTTGTAAGTTTTATTAAAAATTAGTGTCTATGTATAGTAGTCATTAATGGTCCAAAGTCTAGAGTAGTTGGGTCATTACACCTACCCTAGAATAGTTACGGTGAACCGAAAATTTGACTCGCTACCCGAGTCCTTTGGTTAAAAACGTGCTTCTAAGTGTTATTAATAGGCTAAGGTGGAAAACCAATAAAAAGGAAAGGATATATTTTATTAAGTACATAAAACTGTACATGGGCCCATAAAAAACTTTTACAAGTTATTTACAACTCAAAATGGTCATTACTGTTTCAAATTTACATCTCGCCGACCTAAGCGGAAAAAATAGGGTAAACCCCCTAGTTCCTCTGATAACTCCTTGGTCGCGGTGGTCAAGTGGTCGCATATGTACACATCACCACCTAAGCTCTCCACTCAAGGCTGGGTGAGTTTTTCTTTCCCTTTACCTGCACCACATAGCACCCATGAGCCAAGGCCTAGCAAGAAAACATAATATAGCATGCTATAATATCAACAATGATCATAATAATCATTCAGGACTATCAGTCCAAAATAGTTAAGTGACAGTCGCAAAAGTCACTAATGTGGGTACAACTTCCTTTAGCCATGTGACGATAGGGTCACTAGGGCTTAACAGATAAGTGAACCTTTCACTAGCTTAAACAGGATAGGTGCATGATGACTAGTCACCAACATAACCTTCCTCATGACCCTAGAGTCATAACTATGGAACACTGCTCCCTAGCCATGTGACAAGCAGCCACCTAGGCCTTTGGCCCTAGCTCTGAGTAACTAGTCTTAGACTAGCCAAGCGCTTATAAGTTTCATCGACCTTAGGGTCGGTCCAGCGTTAATGCCTTATAGTCATTCAACGCTGATATCGATTAGATCTAATCTTCATTCGGCCCTGCGTTCAGGATGCTTATGCCGTTTCTGACTCTTAGGTCAGTGTCCTTGACTAGTCAGTGCCATATAAAAGTAAACAATATTCACTAGCATTTAATATGCAATCAATGTCCACATTTATCAACCAACATGCCACAATAACAATCATGCATGTCACATACACAGGGTGCAGTTTTCTTACCTCTGATTCGAGCGAGAATGAACAAAAGAATGACCCTTGAGAATGATCTGACTTTTAGTCCTTTAGCGGTCACCTAGTCATAACCAAATATGGGACACCATCAATAAAATGATTAACAAAGGTTCCTAAACCAAGATCTAGCCTCTGGGTCATCAATCCCCACTAATCCAGGTAGTAGGAACAATCCCGAGGCCCAAAACCAAGTTCCCGAGGCCAAAACGCTCAAAAGGCCTCAAACCTGTCCAAGGGTTGTGGCCCTAACACCTTGGGCCGCAGCCCCCAGCCACTGCAGGAGCAAGGGCCGCAGCGCCCAGCAAAGGCAAAATCGCTCCACCTGCTTCTTCGAGCTAGGGCCGCAACCCCCAACCCAGAGCCATCCCCAAACTCATTTTCCTTCATCCCAAACCTCCCAAAAACATACCTAAACACTTCAAAATAATCAAATCAAAGTTCCCAAGCTTCCCAATGATCCAAAACAATCAAATCCCAAGGCTCAAACGAACCAAAAACTCAACGATTCACAAAATCCAATTCTAAGCTTAGAAACTCTAAAAGCTCAAAACTTAAAACTTAGATTACCTTTGATTGGGTTGTTTCTCGTCAAATCCTTTAGTCAAGAAGCTTCTAATCTTTCCTAGGATCGCTATGCCTCGATCCTCGCTTGATTCCGACTCCTAGAACTCAAGATTTCTTCAAAAATGCTTCAAACGGTAAAACGAGCTAATGGGAAAGAACGAGAGGTTTTCTAACGTACGTTCTATCTGACAAGCTACTTCAAGCTTAAGTAACCTCAAATAAAACCTAGTGCTCGGGGCCCCAAAAACACCCCGGGGACATTATAGTCAAAACTTCCAGAATTTTCTCCTGATCTCAATAACTCCCAATTTATCATCAAATAACTTTCCCATTACTCAATATCCAAATAAAAGACCCCATTATGACAAAACCGCTAATTTGAAATATAAGACCGTCTCATGCCGAATATCTCGAATATATCTCCATATTAATAGGATCTAATTCACAAATCACAATATGCACCCAAATATACAAATATGCCATCAACAGGCCAAATTACCAAAACACCCTAATAATCAAATGTGGACCCACATGCATGCATATAACATCATATTATAATATAATTCACATAAACATGCATATATTCATTTAATGGCATAATTAAACAGTTATGGCCCTCCCGACCTACTCATTCAGCCATTAAACCGCATTAGGGATTTCGGGGCATTACAACAGCCGCCACCACGCCTCTCCACAAATCTGGCCAACAAAGTTAGTTTATATGAGTTTTTATTAACAATAAGATTTGATGTTGTTTTTGTAGATTAAAAGTGTAAAATAATTTGTTTAGTAGATCAAAAATATTAGTAAGGAATTGGGTTTATTTCTGGAGTTTTACGGAGCTTAAAGTTTGAAAATCTGAAAATTTTAATGGTGGTTTCGACCATTTTCGGAATAGAGAAACCCAGAATTTTTCGACAACCTGTCTAATTTTTCGACAGGTTGTCTGATATTTCAAACTAGCTGTATAAATTTCAGACTAGTCATAGTATATTTTCGACCACCAGTCTAAATTTTAGACCACATGTCGAATTTTCAGACAACATGTCATCTATTTCGACCACCTATCGAAATTTTAGATAGACTGTCGAATTTTCAGACAGAGTGTCGAATTTTCAAATTTTAATTTTCTTATATAATATTTTAATTTAAGTAATACCAATAAGTTATATTTGTTTGTTTGTCGTATTTTTTATTCAGATGTCATCGAAAAACATTGTAATATTATGTGATGGATTATGGAAAAAGAATGAAGACTCATGGAAATGGATTTCAAATGGCTCACGATCATGATCAAGTTTGGTACAAACTAACCTCACTTTTGAGGAGTTAGTTGAGCATATTTATGAAGTTATAGAAATCAATCGCAACCTCTTCGATATAGAATTAACTTACAAGGTAACGACGATGGTGGAAATTGAACTGATTGCAATAAAGAATAGTAGAGACATTGTTAGTTTCTTTACATGGCAAGAGCGAGATCTTATTCCATTATGTGTGGGTTTGATAAAGAAGATGGAAAATGCATTCACCAAGGATAAACTTGTTACTAATATTGATCCTACTGCAAAGGTTGATTCTATTGCAGACCTTTCTAGTGATGATGCTGGTTTGAACGATGATAACGATGTTGGTTTAGAAGATGATGATGATGATGATGATGATGACAAATACGGTGATGTTGAAGAGGGGGAAAGAAACAATATTGATCATAGTCTTGTTGAGGTAAATTTGAATGTCCCATGTCATGAAAATAGAACTTTTGATGATTACTTTGATGGTGCATACATATGTAATGTTCCTGATTCTAGTTTAGCACCTTACACTGTTGAAGAAAACCATGGTCCACTTCCTCATGTATGCCATGATGACCATTGTAATGAAACAAGTCATGTTACTAGTACACAAGCACAAATGCAACAAGTATTGTTGAAGAGGTTTTTTATGTTAGTCAATATTTTGTAGATAAGAAAGAGTTGAAGATGAAAGCACACATGCTTGACCTCGCCATTAATATTAAAGAATAAGGAACAAAACGAACACAATTCATCAACAAATTAACCCAAGGTGTGGCAAAACCAAGTTTGAGCATGACCATCTCTAAGAAAGATCATTCAACTCGATCATATGTCTTACTCATATCCAATTTCATTACTGAAAAACATTTATTTCCCTAGTTAAGTGCATGTAAGTGCACATGTGGTCTAAAATTAATGCAAATTATGCAATGAATGTCCCAAAGTAGAGATTTGTATTTTTCATCTAATGCTCTATGGTTCAATGCAATATTAGTTTGTATATATGTGATTTTGATGCTTCAAAATAATCCTAAAGTAGTCAAACCTACTACTTTGGATGGTTGAAATTATATCATGACCTTTCTTAGTAGTTTTACTAGGATATCCATCACTCAATCCTTAATCATCAAGTGATTGTTGGTTAACAAAATTTTACTTGAAAAATATTAATTATAATCCAATAATGACGATATGCACTTTATTTAGCTTTAATTATTAGACCTTTTTTTTAGACATTTTCACAATTTTAGATCGGCAGTCGAAATTTCAAACAACCTGTCGAAATCATTAGACAGACAGTCGAAATTTTGGACAGCCTGTTGAAATAATGATACAAGTATTCTAAATTTTAGATTGTATGTTGAAAATGATACAAACCTCTCAAAATTAATAATAATCTGTCAAACTATAAGATGATTAAGTGTCATGAGCAACTCCTAACATCAACAAATCCCACCTTCTCTAAAGAAATTCCACTAAATTCAAAAGACCTTCAAGAATTTCCTTAAGTGTGTTTTTTAGAGTGACCAAAAGTGAGAGTAAGAGGGGATGAACGTGAATTTGCTAGAGTGTTTAGCCCAAAGCCCCATCTTGACTTAGTCCCAAATCCAAAAAGACCTTTTGCTCCTAAGAAAACTCAATCCCAAATCCAAACTCCTCTAAAATATTGACAGCTAGTCTCAAATATCGACAGCCTGTCTAAAAATTTCGACACCTCGTCTGGAATTTCGACAGCCCGACTAAAACTTTCGACACCTCGTCTGAAATTTTGACAACCTGTATAAAACTTTCGACAGGCTGTCTGAAATTTTGACAAGTTGTCTGAAATGTTTGAAATGTCCAAAAAGGCTTCAATAACACAATAAAACAACATATATCTTAATTAACATTTTATAAAGTCAAACAAAACTTAATCTTTATGAGATTATGATGATTATAGATTGAGTGGTACATATTTCAATCAAACTACTATGATGATCAAGGATTGGGTGGTAGATATCCTATTGAGGTACTATTATGATAATTATCTTCATAGTATTAGATCAACACTTTATCATGTAGAATTGAATTTTAATTATACATTTTTTGACAATTATTTGTGAGTTTTGATAACTTGTCTCAAATTTCGACAGGTAGTCTCAAATTTCGATAGCATGTTTAAACATTTTCACAGGTTGTCCAAAAAGTTTGAAATGTACAAAAGGCTCCAATAACTATATAACAATATATATTAATTATAATATCCCAATTAAAATTTTATAAAGTTAAAAAAAACTTAATCTTTATGAGATTATGATGATTATATATTGAGTGGTACATATTTCAATCAAACTACTATGATGATCAAGGAATGGGTGGTAGATATGTTGTTGAGGTACTGATATGATTATTATATTCATAGTATTAGAACAACACTTTATCATGTAGAATTGGATCTTAATTATACATTTTGACAATTAGTTGTGAGTTTCGACAACTTGTCTAAAAATTTTCAACCACCTGTCTATATATATCGACATGTTATCTTATAATTCAACAACCTATCTAAAATTTTTGACCACCTGTTTGTATATTTCGACAGGTTGTGTTATGTTTCGACAATTTGTCTAAAATTTTCAACCACCAGTTAAAATTTCAATATGCAGTCTAAAACTATCAACAACCAGTTTCAATATTCAGACAACCTAGTTAAAACATTACATATCAAAGTCCAAAATATGCAATCATACAATATTATCAAAACATTACATATCAAACCAAGTCCAAAATAAATCCAAAAAGAATCATTTCTTGCATGTGGTTTTTTTGTGTCCATAACATCCACAATTGGAACACTTTTATTGCTCCCCCCCCCCCCCCCCCATCAACATCAGAAACCTTACCCTTTACTTTCTTTGATGACGATTCATGTAATGCCCCGGATTCCCTAATATGGTTTAATGGCTGGATTAGTAGGCCGGGAGGGCCATAACTGTTTAATTATGCCATTAAATGAATTTATGCATGTTTATGAGAATTATATTATAATATGATGCTAAATGCATGCATGTGGGTCCACATTTGTTTACAGGGGTGTTTTGGTAATTTGGCCCGTTGAGGGCATAATTGAATATTTTTTTGCATACCAATGATATATTGTGAGGCCACATTATAATGTGGATTGGTTCGAGTTATTCGGCATGAGACGATCTTTAAATATAATTTATCAGTTTGGTCATAACAGGTTTAAGCTCGGGGCTCGGGGTGAGTCCTCGGGGTGTTTTAATGATTAGAGCATTACCGGGAATTTTAGGGTAACAGGATATGAATTTTTGGTGTTTGAGAATGTTGAGATTAGCGGGAATTGGGAAGCGTTAATTATGATTAACGGGATAAATGGAAAGTACCAATTTTACCCTTGGAATGATTTTAGAAACCTTAAGTGACCTAGGGGCATTTAGGTCATTTGGTTGGATGTATATGAGACTTTAGATGGCTGTAGAAGAAACAGAGCAAAACCAGGGTTTTACTTCTCCTTCCCGTACATCATTCTCCACCATTTCTCCTTTGGAGTTTTTGAGCTCAGAGTGAGGTTTCAAGCTAGGAGGTCAAGGGGCTGGGTTTGTAGACTTGGTTCATCCATTGAAGGAGGTTTGATCTCGAATTTGAGGTGAGTTTTAGCCATTGGTTTCTGGTTTTACTCTGTTTTCATTTAGTTTTTCAGCCTATGGTTTTGTTGATCATAGTTTGGATTTATGGAGGTTTTGATTGATGTTTAGCTTGGGTTTTGATGAGGGTGAGTTGTAGATGAAGTTTAGGGGATGAATTGAGTGTTTGGAGGAGGTTTGGAGCTGGTTTGAAGGTTTGGTTCCAAGGGAAAATGCAGGGGAAGTCGAGTTGGTGCGTGTTGGATTTTTGGCTGAACTGGGTAATGAGCCGCGGCATGGTTGTGGTGCGCCGCGGCCCATGGCGTTTGACAGGGAAGGCCACCTCTGTTTAAGGGGCATGCCGCAGTGCAGCTAGGGAGGGCCGTGACCCTTAGTGGCTTTTTGGCTAGAATTGTGTTTTTATCTTGGGGATTCAAGCCTTAGGCCTCGGGGTCGAACCTATTACCCGGTTGAGTAATGTTTGATGTCTCGGAGGCTAGGTTTTGGTTTGGGAACCCTTTGTTATCATTTTCATTGATGAATCCTATATTTTGGTTATGACCAGGTGACCATCAAGGAATTAAAAGATTGATCGTTCTCAGGGGTCGTTCTTATAATAACTCTCACTCGAACCAGAGGTAAGAAAACAGTGTATGAATACAGTTGCACCCTGTATATGTATATGACATGCTTGGTTTGTTATTGAAGCATGTTGGTTGATATGTGTGGACATGGATTGCATATTAAATGCTAGTGAATGTTGATTACCTGTTTATGGCACTGACTAGTCAGGGACACTGACCCAAGAGTCAGAAATGGCAGAGCGTTATGAACGCCGGGCCAAATGAAGATTAGATCTAATTGATGTCAGCATTGAATGGCTCTATGGCATTAATGCTGGACCGACCCTATAGTAGATGAACTTATAAGTGCTTGGCTAGTCTAAGACTAGTACTCAAAGCCAGGGCATACAGCCCCGGTGACTGTTGTCACATGGCTAGGGAACGATGTTCCAAGGTTATGACTCTATGGTCATGAGGAAGGTTATGTTGGTAACCATTCACCATACACCTATCCTGATCAAACTTATGAAAGAATAACTTATCAGTTAAGCCCTGGTGACCCTATCGTCACATGGCTAAAGGGAGCTGTACCCACTTTTGTGACTTTTGCTACTGTCACCTATCTGTTTTGGGCTGATAGTCCTGAATGATTATTATGGTCATTGTTGATATTATGTCATGCTTTATTGTGTTTTCTTGCTGGGCATTGGCTCATGGGTGCTATGTGGTGCAGGTAAAGGGAAAGAGAAGCTCACCCAACCTTGAGTGGAGAGCTTAGGTGGTGTTGTGTACATATGCGGCCGCTTGACCACCACATCCAAGGAGTTCTCAGAGGGACTAGGGGTTTACCCTATTTTTGCCGCTTAGGTCGGCGGGGATTGTAAATTTGAAACAGTAGCGACCATTTTGTACTATAAACAACTTGTAAACGTTTTGAATGGCTCATGAGAAATTTATATACTTAATGTAAAATATCCTTTCCATTTTACTAGTTTTTCATCTTAACCTGATAATAACACTTAGATCACGTTTTTAACCAAAGGACTCGGGTAACGAGTCAAATTTCCGGTTCACTGTTTACTGTAACTGTTCTGGGGTAGCCAGGGCGTTACAATTCAGGTGTAGAATTAGTCTTCTCCTTTGGAAACTCTCATCTCGAAGGAATTCGTTTATTCTTTGGTCTCCCTGGGGGAATTAACATCACTGGTTTGATAACAACTTGAGACTTAACCTCTTTCGAAAGATGCCATTCTATTGTAGGTGGTAAAGGGTAAATAGATTCTGCATAAGCCATCCTCCAAAATTTAGTCGTGTATTTTGAACATAGACTATATACATCTATTCCACGATACATTGTCGTAATGACACCATGAGCACATGGAATCTTATCAATGGCAAACTCTCGACATGTACAAGAATGTTGCGACCATTGTCGTTATCTTGCAATTTCCATGTAAATAAACTAACAATGTCTCTACTATTTTTTATTGCAATTGGTTCAATCTCCATCATTGTCATTATCTTGTAAGTTAATTTTATATCGAAGAGGTTGCGATCGATTTCTGTGACTTCATAAAAGTAATCAACTAACTCCTCATAAGTTAGGTTATTTTGTACCAAACTTGATCTTGATCGTGAGCCATTTGAAATCCATTTCCATGAGTCTTCATTCTTTTTCCACAATCCATCACATAATATTACAATATTTTTTAATGACATCTGAAAAAAAATAATACAATAAACAAATATAATTATTGGTATTACTTTGATTGAAAAGTTATATAAAAAAATGAAAATCAAGTTGAAAATCTAGAAATTCGACAATCTGTCTAAAAATTAGACAACTTGTCTGATAATTCGACAACCCGTCTAAAAATTCGATAGGTTGTTGAAAATATACGACGATCTATCTAAAAATTAGAATACTTGTCTATATTCGACAGATGGTCTAAAATTAGACAGGTGGTCGAAAAAATACGACAAATGGTCTGAAATTTAGACAGCTGGTCGAAAATATCAGACTCCTTGTCGAAAAATTAGACAAGCTGTCAAAAAATTCTGGGTTTGTCTATGTCGAAAATGGCAAAAACCACTATTAATTTTCTTAGATTTTCAAGCTTTAAACTCCATAAATAAAACAATCATTTTGCATTTTAAATATACAAAAACAATATCAAAATCACATTTTTCATAAAAATATAAACCAACTTTTTGAATGGGTGGTGGTCGGATTTGTGGAGAGACAGTGGCAGCCGATGATGTAATGCCCCAAAATCCCTAATGTGGTTTAATGGCTGGATTAGTAGGCCGGGAGGGCCATAATTGTTTTATTGTGCCATTAAATGATTATATGCATGTATATGTGAAATATATTATAATATGATGTTATATGCATGCATGTGGGTCCACATTTGATTATTAGGGTGTTTTGGTAATTTGGCCCGTTGAGGGTATTTCTGTATGTTTTGGTGCATACTTGTGATTATTTGTTGAGGCCACATGATAATGTGGATTTGTTCGAGCTATTTGGCATGAGATGATCTTTGAATATAAATTATCGGTTTGATCATAACAGGTTTGAGTTCGAGGCTCGGGCTGAGTCTCAGGGTAATTTGGTGATTAGAGCGTTGCCGAGAATTGGAGGGTGTTAATTATGATTAACGAAATAGGTGGAAAAAGACAATTTTACCCTTGGGAGTCTTTAGAAACCTTTAAATGACCTAAGGAAAAAAAGGTCATTTCACCTTAAGATTTATATATGCCATTGAAGGCTGTAGAAACTTGAAGAAAACAGAGCATATAAAACTTTCTCCCATACCTTATTTTCTCTTCTTTTTCCTTTGGAATTTTTGACCCCAATTTGATGAACCAAGCTAGGAAATCAAAGTTTGGAGCTTAGGACTTTAGTTCATCCATTGAAAAGGACTCAAATCCAACTTGAGGTAAGAATTCAGCCATGAAACTTTGATTAAACTCTGTTTTTTCTAATAGTTTTCAATTGAGAAATTTGAAGTGATTAGTTGAGAATTCATGGAGGTTTTTGAGAAAATTTTCTTGGGTTTTATTGTTGGTATGTTGATTGTGTTGTAGTAATACTTAGTTTTGGATTTGGAGATGTTTGAGTAAGTTTTTAAAAGGATTGAAAGAGGGAAAAAATGAGGTTTTAATGGGAGAAAATAGGGGTTTTTGGCTGCTGGGAGGCAATGTCGCGGCACTTGGGAGGCAATGTCGCGGCATTGGGTGCAAGAGATTGAGGCTGGAGCCTCTGTTTGGGAGGCGGGCCGCGGCATGGTGGAAGTAGGGTCACGACCCTTAAGAGATTTTTTGGCCAAAAATGTGCTTTTGTCATGGGAACTCAAACCTTAGGCCTCGGGATCATTCCTACTACCCGGTTTAGTAGGATTCGACGTCCCGGAGGCTAGATCTTGGTTCGGGAACTTTTTATTATTCATTTTATTGATGGATTCCCATATTTGGTTAAGACTAGGTGACCGCTAAGGGACTAAAAGACTGATCGTTCTCAAGGGTCGTTGTTTTATTAATTCTTGCTCGAACCAGAGGTAAGAAAACTGCACCCCATATGTGACATGCATGGTTATTCATGAGGCATGTTGAATGTTTAATTGTGGACATGGGTTAAATATTGAATGCTTAGCAAATCTTGCTCACTTGTGTATGGAATTGACTGAATAGTCAGAATTGGCAATGGTGTCAGTATCAACTGTGAAGCTGTGACTCATTAGTCAAGTTCGGCAGTGGTACTGAGCACTGGTCACATGGGATTGACTCATAAGTCAAGAACTGCTTTAGCGTGTTAACATAAGCCAATAAATATTAGATCTAATCAACATCTGCATTAAATGACTCGAATGAGCATTAATGCCGGACCGACCTCAAGTTCGATGAATACTATAAGCGCTTGTCTAGCCAAAGGCTAGTCATTTACAGCTAGGGCCAACGAGCCTCAGTGACTGTTTTGTCACATGGCTATGGGTGTCGAGCCCCGTAGTGACTTACCCATCAGTCACTCATATGTTTAAGTTAGTGACTTACCCATCAGTCACTCATCTGTTTAAGCTAGTGACTTGCTCGTCAGTCACTCATTATGGTTTACCAGAACCTCAAGTGTTAAATCACTCACCTGATTAGAGCTATAAGCTCCTTCATGGTTAATGTAACCAAAAAGTGATATTCACTCATTTTTTCAGGGCTATAAGCTCTGTATGATTATCATGATCATCATTTGATATTATATACTTGCATTATTGTGTTTTCTTGTTGGGCTTTGGCTTATGGGTGCTATGTGGTGCAGGTAAAGGGAAAGAGAAGCTCACCCAACCGTGAGTTAAGAGCTTAAGTTGTGCTGTGTACATATGCGACCGCTTGACCACCACGGCCAAGGAGTTCTCAGGGGAACTAGGGGGTTTACCCTATTTTTGCCGCTTAGATTAGCGGGTTGTAAATTTCAAACTGTAATGACCATTTTGCATTGTAAATAACTTGTAAACATTTTTATGGGCCCATGAACAGTTTTATGTTTTAAATAAAATATATCATTTCCTTTTGGTTGGTTTTCCACCTTAACATATTAATAGCACCTAGAAGCACATTTTTAACTAAAGAACTTGATTAGCGAGTTAAATTCACGGTTCAAAGTTCACCGTAACGGTCTTGGGGGTAACCAGGGCGTTACAGATGATAAGCAGTGTTCGCCGACGGTGGCGGCGACAAGGGGCAGTGATCGCCGGTGGTGGTGGTGGTGGCAGCGGGATAAGAGTGGGTGGTTGTGGATGGGTGAGAGATAGAAGATGATACTTTTTAAGGTTTTTATTTTAATTTATTATTATTTTATTTTAAGGGTAAAATGGGTAATACAAAAAAATCATTAATAAAAGAGGTCATTTAGCTAAAAAATATTGAAACTAGGCCAAAGTGTAAATTGTATTATAAAAAAAGGCTATTTTGCCAAGGAGCCCCAATAATAATGATATTTTATAATATTTGAATTTATATTAATATAATTAATATAAATATCTAGTTATAATAAGGGTTTATACCTCTTTGGACTCTGTGTTTTGTCTCATTACTTACTTGGACCATGTGTTTTGACAAATTACTTTTTGGACCCTATGTTTTATAAAATGATTCAAATGATACCGTAAACCTAATTTTGGTCAAAGTTTTCTCAACTAAAATCACAAAGAATTCCCCAAACTAACAATTCAGAACAAAAATAAATTCATTCTGCTTAAAAACTGTGTTGTTATATTCATTTTTTTCTTTATCAAAATTGAGTTTAGGAGTCTATTTGAACTATTTTACAAAATATAGGGTCCAAAAATATTTTTTTTTTAAAACACAGGGTCCAAACAGGTAATCGAAAAAAATATAGGGTCCAAAAAGGTATAAACCTTTATAATAATGATATTTAGATTTATATTAATATAATAAAGAAATAAATAAATATTTTTAATTGGTTATTTATTAAATATCTAGTCTTGTATTATATATTATTATAATAATGATAATTTATAACATTTGAATTTGTATTAATATAGTTAATAAATATCTAGTCCAGTATTAAATATTATTATAATAGTTATATTTTATCATTTAAATTTATATTAATATAATTAATAATATTTAGTTATAATAATAATATTTTATAATATTTGAATTTATATTAATATAATTGATAAACATATATTTTTAATTTATTTTTAAAGTATATTCCATTAAATATTTAGAATATTCCGTGTCAAAACCAAAAATTTATGTTATCTATACACTTTTTATATAGAGAGATAATATGTTAGTGTAATGTCCTGGATAACCAAGACCGTTACACTGTGTGTTTAAAATAGTGCTTAACATACTAAGCAAGTCATTTGAACTTAAATGTGTAATGAAAGACTAAGTCAAGGTCAAGTAGTAAAAGATTTGGTCAACAAAATGTTTATTTTTCATTAAAATATTAAGTTTGTACACGAGATCCCAAAAATCAGTTTACAGATTGGTAAAAGATAAACATATACAATTTAGCCGTCCTAAGCGGCAAATACAGGGTTTAACCCTAGTTCCTCCCAAGCTACCCCAACCATGGCGATCGAGCAGACTGCATATGTACACACCGCCCTTGAAGCTCTCCAAGTCATGGTTGGTCCAGCTATCAACTCCCTTACCTGCACTACATAGCACCTATGAGCCAAGGCCCAGCAAGAAAACTTATAACAACATGCACAAATAGGCAACGGGATAAAGACAATAAATATAATTCACCAGATTCTGCTGATAATAGATTATAGGCAACAATCCCAATAAAAGAGCAACAATATCATTTAATCAACCTTGACCCAACCAGTCTAATTATTCAACAGAGTACAAGCATTAAGCTACACAACGGCAAACATATATTCTCAAACATACTTATCAACCAATAATACAAATATTCAGGGTCGGTGCCCTTAGGTCGAGCCCTCTATTTACTTAACTGACCCTGGCTCAATTAGGCCAAGTCCATTGTTTAATTAGCTGACCCCGGCTCACATTGGCCAAGTCGCATCCAATGCGCTAATCGTCAGCCCTGACTCCCTTAGGTCGTACTTTCACATTTCACATAATAACAATATAGTTACACAACACATATATCCAGATACAGGGAACCTCCGCATGGGTGCAATTTTCTTACCTCGGATCCCAAGCAGCAAGCGTATAACGGCCCCGAGCACAATCCTTAATTCCTGAGCCCTTGCGGTAAAACCTAGTCACACTGCGATAATGGATAACTATAAGATTCTAAACCATTTAAAAACTTTGATTAAAATACTAGCCTCCGGGACCTTGATTTCTACTAAACTGGTAGTAGAAATTATCCCGAGCACTTAAGTTTAGATCCCCGAGCCTCCCTGAGCCTTAAGACAAACCTAGGCTAAAACTCTCTAGGTAGGCCGCGACCTGGCCCTGAGGGTCGCGGGGCGCCTCAAGTTAGAGGCGTAGCCTCTACATCTGGAAGGAGGCGGGCCGCGACTTGCCCATCCTAGGGTCGCGGCACGCCTACGAATCAGCAAACCCTCCCAAGGCATCTGGGCACGCAGGCCGTGACGCCCATGAACTGGGTCACAGCGCGCCCCTGCGAACACAGAATCCCTTGGGTTTTTCCAGCGTTTTTCCCAGCCAAATCCTCAAAACTCAATTTCAATTATACTCCCAAACCCAAACCAAGTTTAGATGCAAGTCTAGGATCCTTAATCACATATTTTAAGCATTAAGTACCCAAAAATTGCACTGATCCTATCATCTCAACCAGCAACAATTCTTCACTAGAAACTTAAATAGATTAAACCTAACAAGTCTAAATTCCAGCATAATAGAAAACAATCCTTACCTCAATTTTGAAAGCCATAATCCTTAGTAAAGTCTTGATTGCCCCATCTTTAATTCCCCAGTTCCTTTCAGCTCAAATCCCAGGTTATTTTCTTAGATTTTCCTCTTCAAATCTTCAAAACTCCCTTAGGCCAAAAGAAAGGGAGAGAGAGACGTAAGTGGTGGATAGAGAGAGAGAGAAGAAAACTCCTTAGTTTGTTTCTTGTCCTTCTAATTGCTTCCCAAAATGATTCAAGTCCATCCCCAAACTTCTACTGAAGTCTAAAGCCTTAAACCAATCCTATCCCTTGACCAAAGGACCAAAGGACCAAAACACCCTTAGGCATATCCTTAACCTTAAATGGTCCCAAGGGAAAAATCGTCATTTGCCACATTTCCCGCTAATTCCTCGAGTAGTCCTATAAATTCCCAATTAGTCCCGACATGCCTATTTAATTTCCAATTATTTTCCCATTACTCAATAAACCCCAAATATACCTTAAACTTTCCAAAATATCCTAGGCTCGCCCTGAGCCGGGTATTAAACTCCGTTGTGATTATTCCGCCAATTCGCTTACTAGGATCGCCTCGAGTCATATACTGCAAATATATCCACATAATAATGTAGTCTTAATCATTTAACACATATAATCACATATATACCCGCACCGGGCCAATATTACAAATATTCCTGGCCCACATGCATATTTAATACTCATAAACATACATATAATCATACTCATATTATCATATATATCATGCCTACCATATAGTAATGCATTTAATCAGTTAATTACACATATATCCAGTTATGCCCTCCCGGCACTCTAATCAAGGCATTAAACCCTATTAGCATTTTTGAGATGTTACAATTAGGTTACACATATTTAAATATTAAACATTACATATATAATTAAAAATTATATTAATACACAAATAAATTTCAAGTCTTGAAGTAAAATAAACATAATTTTTTATTTATTATTTAATTGCAATATTATATTTTGATTCGTATTTGTTTATATTTTGTGCATGTTTTGAGTTATATTATCGAATCATGACCTATATTATGGGAAAATCTAGAGTAAGATACATATTTTTACCTTACTAGTAGTGTACGATCTTATTTTAGGCACGAAAATCAATTTTAACCTCAATTTTGTTTATGATGGTGTTCATTGTAGTCATCACAAGCCTCTTGCAAATTTTCTAGAACCTCCAGATAAATTACGGTGCCGAAATCATAGCTTAAACAGTCTGTTTTACACACGTATAAAAATAACAAGCATAAGTGCAACATACTGTTTGAACTCTAATTTCGCAAGTATAAATTATTTAGAGTTTTCCAAAAATTTGTAGGAGACTTGCTTTGACTACAATAAACATCGTCATAAAAAAAAGGTCATAATTGATTTACATGTTGGAAATATGTAAATTGTCTCAATGGAAGTGGTAAAAAAAAAAATCATTACAACTCTAAACAAAATAGTATAAATAAACAAGGATTGATTAAATAAGATTACAACTCTATGACTGAAAATTACAAATAGAATAAGAGAAGAAGAAGAAGAAGATAATAGAAAAATACAACTCTAAACAAAAGTTACAAATAAAGTAATAGTTTTTTGAAACAAAAGAAAGAAAAAGATTACAACTCTAAACAAGAAATACAAGTAGATAGAAAAAGAAGAGTAAGAAGAAAAAGCAATAGTAGAAAATAAAAACAAGAACAAAAAGAAAGAACACTCTCACTCACACCACCAAAGTGAAAAGCATTGTGGATTACCAACTTGAACAAGGTTTGAAATATTTGTCCAAAAGTTTATTTCCTTCTAACTCAAGCATTAAGGAAACTTTCACAATTTGGAAATAGTTCTGTGGAATTATCAAACCTCTAGGTGTTTCCAGCCAAGTGCTCTAATGGATAGAAAAATTGTATTTTACAAGTGAGCAATAGACTTCTATTTATAGAGCTTAGAGACACCTTTTGAATTTCAAATTCCACCAACCCCATGGCTGTTATCAATGTTTAATTAGATGTTTTATGGAATTAAAATAGAGGATTTGGGAGTTACTTGGTTGTTGGAAACATTTAAAATTGGATAAAATCGAAATTTGTAAAAGGTTAACCTCTCTGGCCGCGGCCTGGGATAAGCCTGGCCGCGACCACTAGCTTCTGTCCCCCAGACCGCAGTCTGGGACAAACACTGGTTGCGACCACCACGTATTTTCAACTACCAATTTGCCAAACTTTTCCAAAACGTTCCAAATTCATTCACACTTGATTTTGTAACTTCCATACACATTATGAGAGTTAAAATCACATCTCTAACAATCATATCTCTTATGGCTTTGAGAAATTCAAATCAAAAAATGTAATATCAAATATACACATTATTGGGTAATATTTGAGAGTTACAAATTTGTAACTCCAAATATATTACATATTTAAATATTTACTTATATCAAAATATTATAACTTTCTTTTATATGTTATAATATGTATCACTCATATATCATATTATAAAATAATATAATATTAAATACTTAAAACATAATTATGTTCTACCGATAAGATAAAAAAGTATACATTATTTCCATCTCTCATCATAAATCTTTTCTCTTTATTCATTGTTGTGGTATGGGCTAAATAATAAGTTCGCAAGTGATGTTGCTTTAAGAATCTTTTTAGATTTCACGATAGAAAGAGAGATTGATGGTTAAGCGATAGCATTATTACATGAATGGGTTTAAAAACTTTTGACAATGAATCATTTTAGTAAAGAGACTTTTAAGTATATCATGCAAAAACTTTGAAAGGTGAAAAGATTGAATACCTTTAATTTGTTCTTGCTAATTGTTATTTTCATCTTAATATTACGAGACTAATATAGTTTATTCGAATTTAAAGTACTTTAAGATATATATATATATATAAGGGAATTTTCCTATATGGTTTCACTTTAAGTCCTACCAGTGAGGCTCTCAGTGTTTCTCGACTCGTGAACAGTTTTCGACGCATTTTTTTTTATGAGCGTGTATATTGTAGCTATTTAGAACATCCTGCAAATTTTTAGAAAATTCTAAATATTTTACAGTACCGATCGAAAACTAGGTTCAAACATGTTGTTTTCCACGCGCATAAAAAAAATTAGTCACGCGTGCAACAACATGTTTGAACTTAGTTTTCGGTACTGTAAACAATTCGGAATTTTATGAAATTTTGCAGGATGCTCTAAATAGCTACAATATACATGGTCATAAAAAAAATCGCGCCGAAAACTGTTCATGAGTCGAGAAACACTGAGAGCCCCACAGGTAGGGCTTATAGGACAATTCTTCTATAGGGGTTTCACTTTAAGCCCAATCGGTGGGGCTCTAAGTGTTTCTCGACCCGTGAACAGTTTTCAGTGCGATTTTTTTTATGATCGTGTATATTGTAGCTATTTAAAGCATCCTGCAAAATTTTCAGAAAATTCCGAATAGTTTATAGTACCGAAAACTAGGTTCAAACATGTTGTTTTCCACGCACATAAAAAAATTAGTCACGTGTGTAACAACATGTTTGAACTTAGTTTTCGGTACTGTAAACTATTCAGAATTTTCTGAAAATTTGCAGGATGTTCTAAATAACTACAATATACACGGTCAAAAAAAAATCGCACCGAAAACTGTTCACGGGTCGAGAATACTGAAAGCCACACCGGTAGGACTTAAAATGAAGCCCCTATATAAAAAAACTCCCCTATATATATTTTATGAAAGCTTCTAAAATAATACTAAGTGAGAAGATGTTCAAAAAATTGTATGTATGTATATACACATGTATTTGTTCCCAAAAGTGGTGGCAATGATGAATCCACATGGACTCATATTGTAATGACCCAACTATTCTAGACTTTGGACCATTAATGAAAACTACACATAGACACTAATCCTCAATAGAACTTACAAGTGAAAATATCATAACTTTATTAAAACTTGTAAAAACAAATGTTAAACTTACATAAAATTTAAGTTAGGATATGGGATCCCATTGTTTTAAAATCAAAACATAACATAACTATAATTAAAAGAGATTACATAAATAAGAGCGGAAAAATACACATAAAAACATAAATAAAGACTTCATCCTCGAATTAAAACGCTCGGCTCTTTGAATCCATTCTGCCTCAATACACATCCCCAAAGCTTCCAAGAACCTTTACCGCCACCAAAGTTACTTTCCTGCACATACAAACACAAAAGGAGTGAGCCTAATGCCCAGCAAGGAAAATCTAACATATAACCATATACATAAATTTCATAAAGAAACATAAAACATATCATAACACTTATGTTACATACATACTATAATGGCCATTATTACTTGGGGTCCCATAAACTAAACAAGTCATATGCCCATTAGATTAGTGGGGCTTGCTAGCTAAGCAAGTCATATGCCCATAATCTATTTGGGGATTGTTAGTTGTATAGGTCATATGCCCAAGTCTACAAACATACTTAGCATAGCATATTACATAACATAAAATCATAAGATAACATATAAAATCATATAACACATAAATCCTAACCTATTTTCCTTACCAAAATAACCGGGATATGAGAACTGATTTGAGACCTTGGAACACTCCTAAAAACCATTTATAATAGGGTGATTATATTGAAGAAAAGGGATGAAAGTGATGAAGGAACTATACTATCAAAATATACTTACCAAAAACCTTGTGCTCAAGAACTTAGATTTCCTAACCAAGAATAGGAATAAGGTTAGAATACTGAGTAGAAGACTATGAGAACTTTTAAAGAAAATAATACAGAAATGGACTAGAGTTTGGGATACCTTGAGTACTTCTATGACCAATCTAAACCTTGAACCGAAATGCTATAAAACCTTACTTCCCAAGTGTTTGGTAAGCTTATAATGATCAAGCTTATAATTCTCAACCCAAGTGTTTACACTCTCACACTAGCCTAACAACTTGCAGCCTCTGAACTTAGCTTAATAGATGAATAAATGACTGGGTACTAGGTCCTATTTATAGAGTTTAGGAATGAAAAGATCTTCATTTAACTTGAATAAAAATAATGGCTTTCTAAATGAAAATCATTTGAATTATCGTTCAGCAAAGGCTGAAGACTCGTTCAGAAAGATGTTGGACTTATCAAGAGGTTGAAGATTTGAATGGAGAACATTTTCAAAATGTTTCAAAATGCCCTGAAGGAGGCGATATATCGCCCCCTTTAGGCGATATATCGCCGGGCCAGTATGCCCGAGGCAATCGTGCGATATTTTTTTTGTTTTTTCGTGCTGCGATATATCGCCTCCTATAGCTGCGATATATCGGCATACGCTGAATATTTAAACACGAAATTACATATTTTTAGCTTAATTTGAATTGAGTAAACAACCTTGACTAAGCCCTCTAACATTTTCAAAGCTGCTGACTGACCCTAGGATATTCAAATTTTAATCTTAATAAATTTATTCCTCAAAATACTTAATCATTATTAAACATACACATGACATGTGCTATAATCTTATTGGGTCTTATCTAAACCTTATAATATAATAAATATTACCCTCAATATCAGTCATATTAATCAAACCTTAGGTTAAAATTAATATTCCTATACTATAGGTTAAACTTAGAAAATCTACAAGTATTACTATGAGTGTCCAAATAAATCCCGGTCTGAACCAAAAATCCACAGTCATAAAGATAATGCTATTATACTACTATCTAACTTAGCTAAGTAAAGTTCTTTGGACTCTACACATATTAGGGTGAAGTCCCACTCAAAAAAAAAAAAATTAATGATTTCTTTTTTGAAAAATATATGAATTATGTTTTTAAATTAGTATTCATTCACTAAATAATGATAAAAGACCCCATGAAATAGATATAAATTACTAAAAATAGCATCATAAAATACAATTATAATTTTTATTTTTGTTGGTACATATTAGTATATGTTTTTTTTATTCTAAGAGCACACTCAGCAGATAATCTACTATATTATTTAAAATACTTCACCAAAATACTATTTTTTATATTTTACATATATAAATTTTACATATCACCATTTATCATCTTCTCTTGGTGTCCTAGTCTTTATTTATATATTATATTTTTAATAATTTTTATTAATTAAAATAAAAAAAAAGTAAAAATTAAGAAAGAGAAAATAATAAAAAAAAAAAAAAAACAAATAATGGAGAGATAAAGAAAGAAAAGGAACTTTTTAAAAAAAGAATAAAAAATATATTTGAAGTAGCACTAAAAACTAGAAAAGCCTCTCTACATTTAGCTCAAGAAATTAGATGAAATGGGTTAAGGTAAACTACATATACATTTACCTCATCTGATGAAGGGTGTTAATTGAAGATTTCTTCAAAACATATAGCTAAATAGTTATTTTACATCAGCTGCTGGGAATGCGCTAAGCCCCCACTAATAATAATAAAGCCTAAACCAGCACAATACAAAATAAAAGTACTTATAATAACTTAATTATTGTAAATTTTTATATGAGATTATTGAGCTATAGGTTCGTTTAGTTCAATAAAATTATACATGACAAATTTGTTTTGTTCTTTCTTGTTTACTATTGTGCACATTTGCACAGCATGGTTGTTTAAATTTTGTTCCAAATAGTTTTTATTTTGAGATTTTATTTGTATAAAATCTCATAAAGTGCGATTGTTTTAACTTCTATGCATTTTTGTTTAACTCCTAAAATTTTGCACTGCTCTACTAGCCCTTGCATGAAGATAACTTAGCAAGAACAAATTAATCAAGGGTATAAAACATTGTTATGAGATATTATTATAAAGAAATATTAATCAAGGATTCCCATCACTCTTTCTACTAATTAAAAAGCAATTAAAATAGGCATATATATATATATAGATGTTGACCATTAAATACTAATAATATAAATTTTATAATTTTTTTTTTATACAGAACACGTATTAATACAGTGGCGAATCAATAATTTTTTTTCACCAAAAGCGAAAATTCAATAATTACATTGAATGTACATAATATGTGTTATATATAAGAATAGTACTATAAAAAGTTTATAACTTTTGGATCTTCTTTTTGTCTCATTACATCTTTGGGCCTTGTCTTTTGACAAATTACTTTTTAGACTAAATATTTTGTAAAATGGTTCAAATAGAACTCTAAACCTGATTTTGATAAAAGTTTTCTCAACTGAAATCATAAATAATTCACCAAACTAATAATTCAGAATAAAAATAAAACCATTCTGCTTAAAATATGTGTTGTTATATTCAATTTTTTTTCTTCATCAAAATTGAGCTTAAGGGTCTATTTGAACTATTTTACAAAATATAAAGTCCAAAATTAATTTTTTTAAAACAGAGAGTCTAAATAAGTAATCAGAAAAAATGCAAGGTCCAAAAATGTATAAACCCCACTATAAATAGATAAATAAAGACCAAAACATTTGAATTACTTTAAAAAACAAAATAAAATAATTTCAGCCAGAATATATTTGTAACATTTTTTTTTATACAAAGATAGAAAAAGAGAAGAAAAAGTTCATCTTAATTTTTACAAGAGATGACTTCGTTTGATTTGTATGTATATATATTTATAAATTTTGACTTTTTTCCTTATCAAATATCTCTAAAATTTGATATGTGAAAAAAGATGAGATCTTTGTTTTATTTTTTAATGGAAATAAATGCTAGTTTGTAAGGTTGATTACATTCCTAGAGCCTTGAATGGCCTAAATGATGCCATTGTCAAGTGATCATGTTGTTTTAAGATCATTTGTGAGGTATGTTATACCCTAAATTTCGAGACTCATTTATTAATCTTTGTTAATTTCATTTTTGACATATTTTATTTGACAAAAATATTTTGTATTTTCTTATTATATTCGGCTGTATATAAATATATATTGTTGATATATATTTTATTTGTTTTAAATAATAAATGTATAATTAATGACAAACTTTTCTATATTAAGAAAGTTTGCCAAAAATAGTGTCTTTATTATTATAAAATCAAATCTTGTTGAGCTGTCTTTTTCCAACCGATTACCTCATTATATCTGACGATATAATTGAGTTTTATTGCATGATCAGGTTATAAAATGGAAGTCTTGTTTCCTACATCAAATGATAGATTGTTACCATATATAGCTTACGATTCTGTAGCTACAGAATCAGGAAATCTTGTCAAATTGAATAATTTTTTTAGGAAAGTTTCCTTGTGGGCTTAGGTCGGTTTAGACCGTGTATTAGTTGCCCAATATGAGTATAATGACTATAAACACTCATATTGGCTGCTAGGTTTTTGTTACCTCTTTTTGTATTTCATTCTTATTTGCAAAAGAGAGCCTTTGTTTTGTAGAGGTGAGTGAGTTCGACTCTACCTCTGTTTTTAGTGTCCTTGTAATTGTTTTGAGTCTTCAAACAGTTCTACAAAGGAGGAGAACAAAGTGCAAACCTTCGGGAGAAGGTTCTTCAAGCCTTCGGAAGAAGGTGATTCAAGTCTTGCTTCGGAAGGAAGCAAGCACACTTCAAGCAGATCGAAGGGAGTTCGTATTCTTGAAGGTTCAGCAAGGTTCATTTGTCAAGGTGGAATACATCAAGCTTGCGGCATATAATAAGAGGGAGTCTATTTATGCATAAGTTAAAAACTCTAATGAATCTTATTTCTAGGCGTGGCCCCGTGGACTAGTAGCAATCTTCAAGGATTGTTGATACCACATATAAAAACCTTGTGTGTTCTTATTTTCTGCACTTTAGTTCTTTTTTGGTTTTCGGGTATGTAGTTACAGAACCCTGGTCTGTAGCTACAGAATATCTGTTTCAGTACCAACTTAATTATTTCGCATTTAATTAATTGATTAATTAAATAATAAGTTGGTAATTATAAAATAGGAATTTCAATCTCGAAATATAGGCTCGCAAGAATGGGGATCAAATATATAGAGTAAGGTAAGTGTGTGTAGGTTCACGAACACAGGTGTAATGTCACTAGAACAGTTCGAGCATGAGTTGTAGGTTCGAACAAGACAGTCAACTCCGATGGTCAACCTCGAAAAGCCCGAAAGATGAAGAAGCGAATAACAATGTGACTGTAAGCTCAAAAGTGTCAGCATGTAGAATAGTAGGTGGTTACAGCACGCCTATAATTATGGGATTAGTTATAGCTGCATTTAAACAACCCTATTCTTAAGGGATATTGGATATTTAAACCACCCTATTCTTAAGGCATTTAAACAACCCTATTCTAAGGGAATATTTGATATTAGTTATTGTATTTTGATTTAATCTTTTATAACTTTAAATTCAAATTAGATATTAATGTAATTTCCCTAAAACTAAGGGAAGGGATATTCGTAAACCAGGTCTATAAATAGCCTGGTTGATAGTCATTTATTTTCACACACAATTGCTTGTACAGAAGAACTCTGTGAAATTACTTTTAGGCTTTAACACAGATTATTAATAAAAGTGACATGTGGACTAAGTAGATTTAACTAATGAACCATGTAAAAAATCTCGTTCTTTTCTTTTCTTCCTTGATTATTCAAAAACGCTTAATTTCTCTTGTTTAATTTTGGTTGACGAAAAACGTCGTCAACAGTTTGGTGATTTCATTGAGAGCATTAAACATTCTTTCAAACCTCCCATCCATATTTGTGTTCATCACATAAATGGATGCACCTACTAGAAACATTCCCGAATCTAGAAGTGGACGACCACTGCCCAAAATCTCAAAGGAAAATACCATGCGGACTGAGGAACACCCCTGACGGCCTGACAAGAAACTTGTTAACGATCAGACCACAGATGAAGGAAGTGCTTCATCGACACCACGAGACCTTGATCAAAGCTCCAGGCCATCAAATTAGGATTACTACAATCCTGAGAGATATGTCCCATGGTGGAGTTGGAGAACCAAAGGTTGCGAGAAAGATTAGCCGAAGCTACTCGGATAAATAAAGAAATGGCAAGAAGGGCAGCTAAAGCCCAAGCACCTCCATGAAGGACTAGGGGGCGTCCTCGGGGTAGTACTACGGTTACAATGGCCGAGCAGCGAGCCCAACAAAACCAGGCAGAAAGAGCTAGGGCGAATGTTGGAGTTAACCAGACAAGAATTTCATCTCGAAACCCGACACGCACCAACCAGACTAGAGAGATTCATGTTGATACTTGGAACAATCGAGTTGCCCCACAAGCAACCTGGAGTAATAACCCAGAACCTACAAGGCCTGCATCGAATAATGAGAGACCACCACCATCTCTGATTAGGCATCCCCCCTTCTCTTATCAGACATCCCTCACTAGTTCGAGGCGTACTGCATCATGCTCCTGGTGGGCCTCGAACTGGCGAGGGGGCACCTCAAAGACTTGCCCAAAGAGAAAGCAGTTCCAAACGAGACAGGAACACTCAAGTTTGGCATGGGCAGAGGGATAATTGTGAGGTCCCAATGGGGGAAAATCAAGGGCAGAGACAGTCGAGACAACCCCAACCATCAGGGAGTCGCATGTCGAGATCACGTGCCACTGGGATCAGAGTACATGTGGATAATCCACCGTGAAACCATGCCCAAAAGCAACAGCAAATGATAGTCAGTTTCCTCGAAGATAGTCAGGATCATAGTAGGTTAGTGAGCGTCTACAATACCGAACCGATATATTATGAAAACTGTCCTAATAATGGTTCGGATCTCTGAAACCACCTGAACCAGAACTGGGGGCAGTACAACCAGCCAAACTCGGACTTAAGAGCACACTTGAATGCCCAAAGGGAGCCCTTACAGCATGTTTACGGGAATAATTACAACCCTATACTACAACATGGAGCTAGAATTCCTTTGAACAACAACCAACTCCCCATAGTGCAAGCTCCGCCCCAGTATGATCCGGTCTAGGAAAGAATTAACGCACTCGAGGAGCAGTTCAGGCTCCTTCGAAAAGGTAAAAATAAAAAGAAGGCATATGACTCGAATGAGGGGCTCGACCCTTTCGCTCCTCACGTTTTGAGCACGCCTTCCCCACGTGGCACCATATGACGGGAATATCAACCCTAGTAGCCACCTGAGTACATTCAACACAGTGATGAGGGCCAGTAATATTGGCCTCGAACTTTGGTGGATGTTTTTCCCAACAACGTTATCAGGAGCTGCAAAAATTTGGCTCGACAAGTTCTGCAGACATTCAATCTCGTCATGGGAAAAATTATCGAAATATTTTAAGAAGCAATTTTCAGCTACAAAAAACATCAAACCTGAAGCTTCCTCATTGGCAAACATTAAGCAACAACCAGGAGAGTCACTTAAGAAATATCTTGCAAGATTCAATATTGAAGCATCTCGAGCTCGAGATGTTGATGAAAGAAGCCATTTAATGGCTATTCGAGCTGGAATTTTTCCAACAAGCCCCCTCTGGGATGATTTGCAATGAAAACCGGTGTGAACTATAGTGGAGTTCACTCTTCGAGCTTAGAGGTTCATCCACGTAGAGGAGGGCAGGTCAGCACTACAATTAGCGCCACATGCCCCAATAACTACTATGATAAACATTAACTCTGTGAGAAGCTCAACAACACCATCTATGACTCAACCTTCTAGTGATAATTCTTCCAAACAGAAGAAGAATGAAAGAAATACTCTCGAGGCAGAAGGGAGTAAGAAGAAAAAGGGAGATAAATACATCTCCATTTACATAGTGTACACTGAGCTAACTGAGACTCGGGAGAACATATATGTGGCCAATAAGAATCAGGTTCCATTTCGACAACCTGAAGTAATGCACAATCAACACGCCAAATGAGATCAGAATAAATATAGTCGATTCCATAGGGACATTGGTCACATGACTGAGGAATGCATGCAGTTGAAGGACGAGATTAAGGGCTTGATCTCAAGAGGCTACCTTGGATAATATGTTCAAAACAAGAACAATAACTAGGGGATAGTACCACAAAACCAAAGGGTGGCAGGCACCGTCCCAACCTGCACCACAACCTCAAGTCGCAGTACCCCCTGCTAGGGAGGACAATTGACCCCCTCCAATTGATGGAGAAGACGTAATAACTATCTCCAGGGGACCCCACATAGTTGGGACAAATAGGAATGCTCAAAAGATACGTACAAGAGTTGAAAATTGAAGATGGGTTTCCCTATGTTCCAGAGCCTTGAGATCCAAACCGACAATCGGTCAAATCCCATCCAATAACTTCTGCAGAAGAAGATGCATCTCATGTCCAATTCCATAATGACCCATTAGTCATAATTATCCAACTCGCCAACAAAAGGTTTCACAAAGTACTGATTGATAACAGGAGCTTGGTAAATATCCTCTACAATGCGACATTGGAAAAATGGGTCTATCAATTCAAGAATTAAAAGTGTGTGCAACTACCCTTTATGGATTTTCAGGAGAAAGGATAGCCAGCAGGAGAGCAATTGAACTTCCAGTAAAGGATAGGATGGAAAAAGACCTAGTTGAGCTCGGACCGATAGAGGAGCTCGAAGACATCCAACTAGACGATAAGGATACCACCAAAGCGGCGAAGATTGGGAGGAACCTCACTAATGAAGTGAAATAACAATTAATATGCTTTCTTAGGGAAAATCAAGATTTTGCTTAGTCCCATGCAGATATGATTGGGATAAATCTCAATATAATAAGCCATGCTTTAAATATAGATACAAACTCCCCCGAAAAAAAAAAGAAGGCTCATTGACGATGAAAGGAAACAAGCTTTAAAGGAAAAGTGGATAGGTTAAGGGCTAACCACTTCATAAAAGAAGCTTAATACCCAGACCGAATAGCTAACCCAGTGTTAGTCCCCAAACCAAATGGGAAATGGTGAACCTTCATTGGTTATTTAGACTTAAATAAAGCATGTCCGAGGATTGTTTCTCATTGCGTTGAATTGATCAGCTCGTTGATGCAATCTCGAGGTATGATATCATGTCATTCATGGATGCTTACTCTTGAAACAATAAGATAGCAATGCATGCTCTTGACCAAGAACACACGAGCTTCGTGACAGACAAAGGATTGTATTGTTACAACGTGATGTCATTTGGGCTTAAGAATGATGAAGCAACATACCAAAGATTGTATGTAAATCACATTTTCGCATAACAAATCAGAAACAACATGGAAGTGTATGTGGATGATATGCTAGTAAAATCTAAGCACGCTAGTAATCATGTTGTCGAACTCGCAGAGTGTTTTACTGTTCTCTGAAAATACAACGTGAGACTAAACCCACAAAAGTGCTCATTTAGGGTATCTTCGGGAAAGTTTCTCGGTTTCATAGTGAGTGCTCGAGGAATCGAGGTAAATTTGGACAAAATCAATTTTCTAATAGGCATGCCTTCACCTCGAAAACATAAGGACGTCCAGAGTTTAACTAGACAAATGACAACTCTAAATAGGTTCATCTCAAAATCATTGTCATGATTTGGGTTCTTTATTCTTTTGAGAGGGGGCAAGAAATTTGAGTGGACTGAGGAGTGCGAGCTCACCTTCAGGCTCTTAAAAAACACCTCGTCAAACCACCCATGATGTGACTTCTATGAAGATAGCATCGGAACAGAACCTGACTGACCCATTTACCAAGACATTTCCTGCAAAGTCGTTCATGGGTCACGTGTACAACATGAGATTAAGGGAGATGCCTCACTTGCTTTGAGGGCAAGTGGGAGATTGTTAGGATTAATGCCTTAAAAGCATGTAAAGACATTTTATTGAATTAAATAAAAGAACAATTTTATTATATTTGAATATTATAATTATTGTTTGAATTAATTATATGATAATATCAAGAAAATTCATTATTCATTCATGAGAATATGATCTTTTATTAGTACGAGAGAATTAAGATCATATATAATGAATAAAATAGTCAGCAACATATTAAAGTATGGAATCTTTAATGAATGGTTAGTGGTGCGATTTGCTAAGCATACAAGATGCAAGTGATCTAGATTCAAATTGTTAATGTGGATATACATCTTAGTAAATGTGATGTATATAATAGAGATTATATATGACAGGACCAATAAGAATCAATTATCTTTATAAACTTGTCGTTTGACATACAAATTTGATTCTTATCATAATAGATGATCATTTGTAGATTAGTCTAAATCATGAGTATTCATGAACCCCTGCTTGTGTTTATTGGATCTTTTGATTCACTCGTTAAGGTTTCTTAGTATAATGAGGTCAATGAATTTTTTTTTGGAGATTCAATATTATGAATGTTTAGGAACATGAATTACAATAATGGAATCATTACTTTCCTAACAGATAGAATATTGATTCTCTTAAGGGTTAATTCTGGAACTGAATAGTGATTGAGCTCAAATCTATAACTTGATTGTAGATTAATTATTCGCTAGTCAATTAATGGTGCTTAAGGATAGAAAGGTAACTAGAAGGGTAAAATGGTAATATTGACCAACTCTAATTAACGAACCAATAAATGGAGAACAAGACTACATTTATTAATTATATCAATGCACTACAAGAGAAAACTCTATAAATACTTAGAGTGCAATTCCATATTTATGGTGGAGTAATTATGGAATTAATAAATAAGATTATTAGATTAAAGAGTTTAATTAATAATATAGTTTATTAGAGCTTCGTATTACAGGTCCATGGTCCCTAGATCACTTCTGTCCTACACTATCAAGGGTAAGGATATCAAAAGAAAGATTTGTAGAGAGAAGGACTTAATTGCAAAGGAATTAATTTTCAAGGGCAAGGAAATAATTATGTGATAGTTATGGGTAATTGATTAATTATGAATTAATTAATTATTTAACTATATAAATTTTATTTTGAAAAACTATAAGTTAAAATTAATATTATTCTTGTTTGGATTAATATACATAGAGAGAGTAATAAATATCTTATTTAGAATATGATTTTATTTAAAACTGATATTTTAACATGAAGTTAATTTTGAATTAACTAATATTTATATTGGGATAAATATATTATCTTAAAAGTTGATTAAACAAACAAACAAGAAAATTAGGAAAAACCCTAATATATGGGGCGACACACTCACTGTACAGTGAGTGTGGCGCCACACACAGGGATTCCTCAATCCCTGGGATTTGAATTTTGAATTTCAAATTATTTGTTTAATCAGTTATTTAATTATTCATTTTTAAATATGATTCCAAATTAAATAATTAAATAGTTATAACAGAACATTTTTAATTTAAATTTTATTTTTAATAAAATAAATATTAATTATCTTTATAAAAACTGATAGAGCGATACTTTCAGCAGATATATGATTTTTTATGCGATTAAAAAATAACTCTCTCTTTGAGACAGAAGTGATAGTTTTCCTAGACCTGAAAATTGTTCAATTCCTCTTCTCTCAAGCAAATCTCTCTAGATCTAATGTGTTGAGTACATCTAGAGAGTCATAAATCAACATTTTGAATCATACGTGCCCACACACGTCCTTGTGTGTTTGAGGATTGGTCTAGAAGATCAAGGTGTGAGCTTTCAGAACTTGGATAGAAAGATCGTTGATTTTATACAAAAAAGATTCAAGGACACTTGATAAGCTACAAGAGGTAATCTCTAATATGATTGTATGTGATTTAATATATATATATATATATGTATGTATGATCCTTACTGGCATTAATAAATATTAAAAAGGGCTCGTTACCCGTGCTTATATTTGATTTGCTCTTTTAATACCAACACAACATGTAATCGACTACCTCAAAACTTGAATCTCCCTAAAGACCAGAATGAGGCTCGAAAACTGATGTACAAGATTCCAAGATATACTATCTTGGAAGGAAAGTTGTATCAAATCGGATATTCCATGCCTTTACTGTGATGTGTAACCCCTCTTGAAGAAAAAATAATCCTCGAAGAAATCCATGAAGGATTCTGTGGAAATCATGCATAGGGGCATGGTCTTTCGAAAAAAGTCATAAGGCAAGGATATTTATGGCCCACACTAAAGGTCGACTCATTCACATATGTTAAACATTGTGATAAATGCCAACGATTCATGTAGATACCTCGATCTCCGCCTACCGAGCTCACAATGTTAGCATCCCCATGGCCATTTGCAGTATGGGGCATAGACCTCATTGGTCATTACCAATGGGGCGAGGTGTAGTTAGGTATGCGATAATAGTTGTTGACTATTTCACAAAATGGACTGAGATTGAACCCTTAGCAACTATCACCTCGAAAATGGTCCTAGACTTTGTTGTAAAACATATAATATGTCGATATGGGATACCAAGAAAAATATTATTCGACAATAGAAACCAATGCGACAGCAAATTATTCACTCAATCTTGTGAATGAAATGGGATTATAAAGAGCTTCTCCTCGATGGCCCATCCTCAACCAAATGGTCAGGTCGAAGTCATAAACTAAACATTGAATAGTTCTATGAAGAAGCAGCTTGAAGAGGCAAAAGGAAAATGGTCTGATAATACTACCACAAGTACTATGGGCTTATAGAACAACAGCTTGAACCTCGACAGGGCACACACCCTTCTCATTAGACTATGGTTGCGAGGCAATGTTATCAATGGAGGTCGAAATATTGACACTACGATGCGAGGCGTATGCACAAGACTCGAACCAGTCACAACTAGAAAAATCCTTAGACCTACTAGAAGAAAATAGAGATGAAGATCAATTTAAAAATGCCGTGTACCAACAACATGCCACATGTACTTCAATAAAAGGGTTCGAGACAGGCACTTTGGAGTGGAAGACTTAGTACTCAGCGAAGTATTTTTGGCCACACGAGACACAACAGTAAGAGTACTCGGACCTAATTGGGAAGGACCTTACCTAATTAAATCCATCATTCATCCTGGAATCTATAAACTGGCTCAATAGAATTGAGAATTGGTCCCACGAGCTTGGAATTGCGAACATCTACGACCATATTATCAATAAATTTTGGAAGATGTTTATTTAGTTGTAACAAAACTTATATTTATTTTCAATATTATCAATAAAGTACTATTCATTTTCATTTGATAATTTTTTTCTTGTACTCAGAATAAAACAACCTAGGATTTCACAATCATAGGAGTTAATGGGGCATATACGATATTACCAATGATATCATAAGCTCGAAAAAATAACAAAGTAAAAAATGATAATGTTAAGTGAAAGAAAATTTAACCGCACGGGCATATATGTATATAATAAGTCCAGAATAACCAACTAATGGAAAATAACTAGACAAACTTATCCTACAAACTAGATAATATTTTTGCAACAATAAAAATATTGGTTAAAGTAGTAGTCGAGCTCGACTAAGATGAGATCGAACCAAGAGAAAATGAACAAATAAATCCTACATGATAAGATATGGAAGTTTGAAGTAAGCTCGAAGAGTACTTGTATGGATAAACAAGTATTAAATAAACTGCTATAAATAATGCAGGCTCGAAATATTTTAGCACTAGTAAATGTCGTACATATCATGAAAGCAAAATTAAAGTAGACATGTACATAAATTTTCTTGTTTAAGAAATTTAAATGAAAACTACTTTAAAGTTACCAAGGATATAAATAAAATAGCTCAAAATTTCAAGCTAATGATTGTCTCGGCCACGAGGGCCTTAATTAATTACAAATAAAAAATAAGGGTCGAAGCCCTTAATACAAAAGTAGAAAACAAATGTTTACTCCTTTGAAGGAGCGGACTCGACATCCTCGCCCTTTTCCTCATCGACCCCAACCTCCACCGCGGTTACCTCGGCTGCCTCTTCCTCAGCAATGCAAACTTTCCACCTTTCCAAGAAGGCTTCCTCTTTATCGTCTAAGAAGGAAGTGTCAATCTCGGGATTCATGGACCATATGTGATACATGTCCATGTGCGTCGAATTGTCTTTCTTGACTTTAATCTCTCCGTGAGGCACTTATTTTCCTCCTCCATGATGTCAAAGGTCACCTTCTTTTCTTCTTCGAGCTTTAGGACTTGAGACTGGAGGTGTTCGAGTTCAGCAATTTTGGCATCGAATTCGGCCTTGGCAACATCAAAATTGGCATTCTTCCAATTAAGCTCGACCTTTGCTGCGCCAAGTTTTGTATTTCCCCAGTCGAGCTCGGTTTTTAGATGCCCAGACTCGCCCTCCGAGGTTGCCAATTTTCCATTGGCATCCTTAAGGGCATCCTCAACCCTAGTCTGAGCCTCTTTGGCTTCGTGAGCTTGTTTATGACTGATGGCCACTTGGGTCGTCAGGAGAGAGAGTATTAGCGTATGAGGCTAAGCAATGCCTTAAATAGAAAACGTGTTAATAAAATACACACAGAATAATGAAATCTTTGATCTTAGTAAGGTGCTCACCAAGACAACTAACTCTACACTCTGGTCGAGGAAAGTGGTGGAGTTTTCACCCTTCAAAGACTGGTGCATCTAGGTTGTTGTAGGCTCGATATCGGCTCCAAAGGCACCAGCGTCATTGTCCAATATGAATTCCCATTCATGACTCGAGGCATCAAACTTGCGAATCAAGGTCGGGGCACCATCTGGCCTCAAAGTCGTGATGTCAGCATTCTCATTCCCCTTGTCCATTGAAAGGACCTTGCTGAGAGGAGGAGGAAGATGAGGAGGGGTCTTCACCTTTGCAACTGGAGGTGAAACTTTCCCTGAGGTGGTAGGAGGCCTTGAGGCAGCTTGTGAGGCGGGGTTCTCAGTAACCCTCGCAATTTTAGAAGGAGGTAGTGGAGGTCCGTCCTTCTTCGAGGAAATCCATCCTCGCTTTCCACCTCGAGCTTTGGGAGGTTTTCTGAGGAGACCGTCGAGGTTTGAGTCCATGTCACCTGCAAAATGGATAAAATTACATTAGTATCTTTTATGGTTAACCAAAATGGAAGTTTGCAATGTAAATAAGGAAACCTAACTGGAAGAACTAGAAGACCAAGAAATTACTAAGTCATCTGAGGATATCTTGATGACTTGAGTAGGTTCCTCAGATATGCCTGAATCTTCACCTCAAAATGTGGGAGATAATATGGAAAGACCTCGCCAGTCATTCGAGCCATATTGTGATCATATACCTTCTGACATCTTATTTATACTATACATAGTTTGCGACTACGACAACCAAATATCGTCCTTATGTACGTAAAAGTCTACCCCCGACAAAGTCATAAAATTATTCTCGGGGTCTAGAAAGGAAACTAAAATGTTGGGCTCCCATTTGAAAAGATTGGGAGACCAACCTGATTGGTCGACGATAACTTTACCTCCTTCAGTTGAGCTCTAAAATGCTTCGTACTGAGCATCATTCCCTGAACCAGAAGGCTTGCCAGGGTAGGGAATAGCTTGGCTCGAGCTCGAACCTCTTTTTCTCTTTTTCCAAGAAATTTCAGAAGGATTAAGGGTAGGTAATATTCCCATGATGCATACTTGCGAGTCCTGGCATCATCCGTAGTCTCGCCTTCCCTAAGGAGACAGCATAAACGAAGCTTATCCTCATGAAGTAAATAATTTAAAGATCGCCTGTCGTATGGGAGCTTCAAAATATTCTCCCGACCATCCACCATCTCCTTGGAGGGCTTTGGGCGGTCAAAATTGGCGACATAAAAGAGTGAATAAGTGTTCGAGCTAAATAAAATAAAACTTAGTCTTAAAAATACTAAGGCAGGAACTTACGAATGCTTTGGAAGGACTAGAGTTTGGAGGGATCGAGACCATTGGTCCAAAAGAACTGCTTTTTAAAGTTGGGAGGATAATTGGGAATATCTTTAAAGAGCCTCCTCTCTCTGGGCCAGTTCGATAAATAATAGAATCCATCTCCGCCTTTGGCTCACGGGTTACTCTTAAGGCAAAAAAGATAAAGAATATCATATGTCGAGGTTCCCTCCCACTTCATCTCATGATACAGCGACCTTAGTGCTGCTAGGACCCTATATGAATGGGACTGTAATTGGAAGGGAGCTACATTGACCCAGACATTAAAGTTCTTGAAGTAATCTCTCAAGGGTAAAAGAGCCCCAACTCGCATTTGTTGGAGACTCCAGATCACGAGCTTATATTTTTGCTCCGCGTTGCCTTCACCCGGAGCATAGCTTCTCCTGTCCTGAGGATCAGGAGCTCGACTGACTAGCTTTGCAAAAAATTTTAAACCATGACAAGTTAGGATGTCCGAAACCTGCTTGGTGGACGTGACCGAGTACTTGTTATGATCAGCCTCAAAGAATTCATTTTTAAAGAGGGGGGAGAAGATGCCTGAAGGGCTGAAGACCTTGGAGCTTTGCTTAAAGAACTCTCTATGATCTTGAATGAGAGTTCGTTGGGATGGAAGGCTAGGGTTACTTTGAGTTTGGGGTCCAAAGGAATGGGACAGATATACAAGTCTGTCTTGGGGTGAACTGCTAGGCGCAATCTTCTTCTTTTACCTTCTTGGACGTCGACAACTTGGTGTCGAAAGTGAGCTCTAATGACTTCACGTTTAGTTCGTCATTTGTTCTCACGTATTAACCTTTGATTTCGAGTAATGGAGATTTGACTCGAGGAGAGGGAGGTTGGTAAGGTATGGCAAGCTTGGGCCCCCAACAATTATTCTCGGAAGACTGCATCATCTAACAATAAAGAAAAATGTGAGGACCCATTATTTAAAAAAAAAAGAACTAAATTGGAAAAATATCTTGAAAGTTCGAGCTTGAACGGGCTCGAAGTAATGAGATGAATGTTTCAAGAAATTCAAGCTGATTTAGGCTCAAAGTATAGGTTTTCTCTACATAAAGTGGGAAGTTAATTTCCAATTTGGGCTATCCCAATTTTCTAGGGAAAATCGTCAGTTACCTAAAAAAATGGGTATTATCAGTTTGTGTGCATTTAAACACTACTTCTAAAACTCTATTTCTTGTACTAGATGAAACCTATAACCTATTACTTTACGAATAAAAAAGATGTCATTTTTATCCTAAATAGCTCATTTTTTCCTATAAAATCCTCATTCAAACAGATCAAAAGCCTTTTTTCGATAAATTTTCAAGAAAAACATCAAGAACATGTCAAGAATAGAGATTAAAAAAAAACTCAATGCTTGGGCATGTACAAATGATGCTATGAAAAAAAATGAAGAAACTTACACAAAGTTGATCGAGGAAATGAGAGGATTGATGATTGAAGGATCTAGAGCAGGAAGGATCTTATTGAATCGTAAGATTGAAGACTGCCTGGCTTTTTCCTTTTGGGAACATGCAAGAGTTGATTTTTTCTTTGTAGAAGTGAAGGTGATGAAATGAAGAGAAATAGAGTTTAAATAGGCAAAAAGGAGGTGAATAAAAAAAATATTTGGGCCTTTAAAATTAAATTGGTATCTGATCCGAGGGTCTTCGTTTGATCTAGAGCAGTGGCGATAATTGGGAAACTGAAAAGACGTGAGCAGAAGGATTAATACTTGAGTACTTTTAATAATCACTCCCGTGTTGACACGTATACCCATTCGAGTGGGGTAGGTGGGCACGTTTTTCAAAAGAGAAGTTCAAAAGTTTCTCTCTCTCAATGCTTGAATAGATACTTTTGAGGGGGGAAAATGTTACACCCCAAAATTTGAGACAAATTTATTAATCTCGAAAGAGAGTGTAACGTCCTCCAAATCCAAGACCATTACACTTTGTAATTTAAATAGTGCTTAACTCACTAAACGAGTCATTTGGGCTTAAATCGTGTAATTAAGACCAACCACGGGTTTAGGTACTAAAGATTTCGGTCAAAAGTCAACCATTTCATTAAAAGAGTTTGACTTTCATACATGAGATCCCAACATAGTTTAAAATGGTTGCAAACCCAAAAATGTATACAAAAGCCAACCTAGGCAGAAAAATCAGGGTCCAAACCTAGTTCCAACTGATAACCTCGGTTGTGGCGGACGAGTAGGTCGTATATGTATACTTTGCCCCTGAAGCCCTCCAACTCATGGCTGGTCCAACTTTTCCTTTCCTTTACCTGCATCATTTAGCACCCGTGAGCCGAGGCTCAACAAGAAAACATAATCATGCTTATAATCAGTGCATTATCAGATCACGTATTCATAATTAGCATGCCTAGCAGTAATAACCCTACTCATGCATGCAATTAATCCAGATAAGTGACTATAGAGTCACACTAGGGCCTATTGCTCAATCTCTCATATAACCAGCCTTAGAGCTGGTCAAGCAAGTCTGATGCTTAACAATCCAGATGACCTTAGGGGTGTTCAAGTGTATATCTCGCTTTTAGATTGGCTTAACCTTATCGGCCAGCGTTCAGCACGCTATTGCCGCCCTCGACTCCTAAGCCGAGCCTTTAAACCCTTGATTCATAAGTCGAGTCTTTTAACCTTCGACTGATAAGTCGAGTCTTTTAACCTTCGACTGATATGTTGAGTCTTTTAACGTTCAACTGATAAGTCGAGTCTTTTAGAATGGGCTATGCCCTTGATTATTAAGCCAAGCTCTTCATCAGACAACGTAGATAAATCTTCAGCTTATAAGCTGAGTTTCCCAATCAAATATACAAGCAAGCAGTTATTACTTAACATAGGTAAACACAACGCATTTAATATGTTTAATAAAACATTATCAACATAATATTAATCCTATACTATAACCGGGCCAAGCCCTAAACGCAGACCGGGTGCAATTTTCTTACCTAAGGTTCGAGTGCAATGTAAAATAAGAACGACCATCGAGCACGATTCTAGTTCTGAGCATCCTAGTAGTAACCTAGTCACAACCAAATATAGAATCCCGACAATAACGAGCGAATAATGGCTACTGGACTGAGTCCTAGCCTCCAGGACGTTGAATTCTGCTAAACCGGGTAGTAGAATCGATCATCAGCCCTCAGGTTTGAGTTCCCGTCACTCAAAACCCTTTATGGCTATTTCTGCCTATGTGCACCGCGGCGCCCCCCACGGGGTCGCACCACGCCTCAAGTCAGAGGTTCCCAGCCTCTGCATTTCCTAGGACATGCGTCGTGACTCAAACCTGCTAGGTCGCAACACGCCTCTGAGAGATAGATACCCCTGGGCCCTGGGTTCACGTGGGTCGTGGCGCCCCAAGAACATGGTTGCGGCGCAACCCTACAAACCCAATTTTCCCATCTTTTTCCTCAAGCCAATTTCTACCAAAATCCATCCAAACAGATCTCAAAATCATAATTTTGATCCCCCAAACATCCTCGGCACTTTAATACCAACAAAACCCAGCCCTAAACTCAATCAAAATCCTACCAAATCACAAAATCAACTCCTTGAGCCACAAAGCTCAAGAACACTTAAGAACCAAAACAGAATTCAATAAAAACAGGGATTTGCAGCTTACCTCAACTGTGATTTCTATCCTTCTAGCTGCAGCAAATCCAAACCTAACTCAAGCCTTCAATTTCCCAGGTTTTCAGCCCTTAATTTCTCTTAGTTTCCTAAAAAATCACCAAGAAAGATGAGAGAGAAAGAGGAGAACGAGTGAGAGAAAAGAGCGAATTGCTGAGAGTTACATGTTGTGTTTCCTGTTTTGTGTGGTTTACTTAGGTTCAAGTAACCTTCAGCGAATCCTGAGGCTCGGTGTACCAAAAATGTCCCCGAGGGTAAATGGTCAAAATTCCTGGAATTCCCTCCTAATCTCATTAACCCCAAATATATCCTCAAATATTTACTCCCATTACCCGATAACCCGGTAATGTACTAAATACCCAAAATACCTCCTTGGCTCATCTCGAGTCGAGTACTTGGTCCCGTTGTGACTTTCCCACTAACTTGCTCCCTAGGATCGCTTCATGCCGAGTAACCCAAATATATCCACATAGTAATATGGTCTCACACATATATGCACATTTATTCCAAATATACTCATAACGGGCCAAATTACGCAAATTTCTCTTCTAATAAGAAACGAGCCCACGTGCATATTTAATATACCTAAACATGCATATTTAGTCATAATATAATATAACTCAAAAAATTATATAATGATACACATATATATCACATAAACACATATTCCACAATTTAAATCACATATATTCAATAATTTGACATCTTGGCCCCCTAATCAAGACCCTAAGCCTTATTAGGTAATTTGGGACGTTACATAGAGGCTCGCAAGAATGGGGAGTGAATATATAAAGTAAGGCAAGTGTGTGATCATATACACAAATGATCACGAACCCATGTGTAATATCACTAGAACAATTTGAGCATGAGTTGTACGCTCAAGCAGGACAATCGACTTTGAGGGTCAATCTTGAAAAGCCTAAAAGATGAAGAAACGGATAACAATGTGACTGTAGGTTCGAACCATGGTGTAAGCTCGAAAGCGTCAGCATGGAGAATAGTAGGTGGTTACTGCACGCCTATAATTGTGGGTTTAGTTATAGCCGCATTTAAACAACCTTATTCTCATGAGATTTTTTTTTGTCGGGAATAGAATTTATTACTATTCAGATTGTAATGGGAAAAGAGTACAATTTGGAGGGGGGATTTCCTCTAACCAGCAAAACTCTTCGTCTAGCCTAAGGGCATGCTTCGCCAAACCATTGGCCGCATTATTAAACTCACGACCAATATGAGACAGAGATGCCCTCGGAATTCTTATGGGATATTTGATATTTAATATATCATATTGTATTTTGATTTATTATTTTATAACTTTAAATTCAAATTTGATATTAATGTAACTTTCCTAAAATTAAGGGAATGGATATTCGTAAATTAGGTCTATAAATAGCCTGGATGGTAGTCATTTATTTTCACGCACAACTGTTTGTACTGAAAAACTCTGTGAAATTGCTTTTAGGCTTTAACACAGATTATTAATAAAAATGACTCGTGGAGAGGTAGATTTAACTACTAGACCACACAAAAATGAAATTATTTCTTTTCTTTCCTTTTTTGATTATTCAAAAATGCTTAATTGCTCTAGTTTAATTTTGGTTGACGAAAAATGTCGTCAACAAAGTCTCTTTAGGGGTGCTGCCCCTGCTACCATTTTTCATAGTTTTAATGCACTTTCCAATTGGCTCCAAAAAAAATTGAGAAATTTTTTCTTATGAGGCATACCCAATTTTTAGATAAATCATATACTAATCATATAAATTCATTATATATATTTAAATTTTAATAATATATAATTTAATTGTGTTTGAATATTAAAAAATTTAAAAAAAAAACTCTGGTTGCCCCACCTTGCCTCTAAGTGCCTTCGCCCATGCTTGTAACCCTTTATTATCATTAATTTCAAAATATTTTATGTGCTTAAATAAAATAAAAAGAGCTTAAAGTTAATTTTTTTGCCAAAGTATTTTATATGATATATATAACCAAAGTATCTTCTATATCATAATCTTTTTTAAAGATATAAAAAATAATTAGATTGAAAACGAGCCCAAAAAAATTATTTGAACTCATAAGTAAAAGCAGTATGTATTTAATATTATCGTTCTTTCTATTTTTATGAATACTAGTTCGAATATCTTTTCTGGTCCCCAAATTTCGAAATGGCTTTCCCTTTCACAAAAAAAATAAATAATAAATACAAATCGAAATGGCTCGAAATTGGTCCATTCATATATTTTGTTTCATTTAATTCTGACGACTGAATATTTAAATATGGCAAAAAAATAATTTATTTTGGGAGAAAGCGATAGTTTAAATCGAGAACAGAGTCAGATAATAATAAACGGTACAATAAATATGGTACTCGGATGTCGCGTATATTATTAATTTCAATGCTCAAGCACCACAATGAGACAAAAATAATTAAGAGACCAAGCTTAAAACATTTCAAATTCATGGACAAAAATTTATTGAAAAACTCTATATAATAGATCAATATGAAATCATGGGCTATTTTGTAATAAAAGTTGTTGCTCATATACTTTCTTCTTTATTTTGTTCTTCTTTTTTCACAGCATGAACTCGTATGGGGTCGAGTAAATAGCTATAAACGAATGGATCATATCAAGTTAGAAAATGGAATTTGTAAAAGTTATGGTGGTTATTGACTAATTTTTTCGCTATCAACCTTAACAGAGATTAAAGAAATTAACTATAAGAACACAAAGATTTTTACGCGGTTCATGTTATAAAAGAACCCTAGTTCACGAGTCTCTGGTATTAAGAAGATTGTAAACTTGTGATTGCAAGCTCCAATGGTTTATTCTCAGGCAGCGTTTAGATTGCTCTGAGTACAATGTATTTTCTCTCCAAAAAACCGAACCCTTTATAATGAGACTCACAGCCCTATTTATAGATGATGGGGTCATTAATACTAATCATAAGTAATTAATACACATTCTTCTCATTACTGGGGGATTAATACTAATTCAATGCGTTGGACTGCATTGAATAGAGATCATGGCTCAAACGAGATTTGCGGGACCCACTGCCGAAAAGCACCTACTTTGTAGGGAACATGCCCCAGGTACTGTCAAGGCGTGCTGTAAGTACCTCAATCTCGGGCGGCGTAATGGGTGTGCAAATTTTCGAGTTGTACACTCGACAACACGGTTGACGGATCGCCCATAAAGGTTGTCATACAATCCTCTGGCACTGAAAACCCACATTTATTGACACGTTGCGCCTTATCTTAGGTCTGAGAACCAGAACCTCGGACCTGGGAGACGAGACCCCTCGCCTTAATTGCCTGAGCTGAAGAACCTCCATGTAACGCCCCACGTCACTATGGATGCTTCCTGGAATGACGACTAGCCCTACAAACCAACACCAGTCTTTCCAACGTGCTTTGTCCTCACTCGCACGCTTCCTGAGAAAACTTCCCAGGAGGTCACCCATTAAGATTACTCCAATTCAAGCACACTTAACTTTGGAGTTCTTAAGTGATGGGCTACCGAAAAGAAGATACATCTTGTTGATATAGGTAGTACCCATAAATCCATTTAAGCCATCTTCAACTGTGTAGTCCCATACCTACACAGTCATAGAATCATCACACTTGACCTTCCCCAGGCGATGTGGGATTGCACAACTTTACCCGATCTTTCCCCCTACGGATCACGGGATATTGACTGTCACAATCACCCCCCCCCCCCCCTTAGGAGTCCGACGTCCCCGTCGGCAACACTTCCGATTGGGTCAAGGCTCTGATACCATTTGTAACGCCCCACATCACTATGGATACTTCCTGGAATGACGACTGACCCTACAAATCACAAGTCTTTCCAGCGTGCTTTGTCCTCACTCGCACGCTTCTTGGGAAAACTTCCCAAGAGGTCACCCATCTTGAGATTACTCCAGGTCAAGCACGCTTAACTTTGGAGTTCTCAAGTGATGGGTTACCGAAAAGAAGATGCATGTTGTTGATATAGGTAGTACTCATCAATCCATTTAAGCCATTTTCAACTGTGTAGTCTCATACCTACACAGTCTTAGAATCATCACATTTGACCTTCCACAGGCAATGTGGGATATCACAGCTTTACCAGGTCTTTCCCCTACGGATCACGGGATATTGACTATCACACTCCAGCTCCATCGGGGAGTAATCTACTAAGGCACCCACTGTCAAAGGCAAGGTCTCACCTAAGAGGACCCTTGCTTTGACTAAAGACCTCGGGCAATAACATGCCCCGAGGATGCCTACGAACGTCCAAGTCAGTCACTGGGGGTTGCCACGTGTCAGAGGTGAAAATACGGACAACAGTTGTGTTTGGTAAAATTGTTGTTTTTGAATTTTTTATAGACAAAAATGAAAATATTATTTTTATTTTTGTTTCTTTATTTTTATAAAATAAAAATCTGTTTGGTAACTATTTTGTTTTTTATTTTAAAAACAAAAAATAATAAATGTGTTTGATAACTTTTATTTATTTTTTTTGTTTAACAATATAAAATGAGGTGTTAATTTGAAGAAGAAAAGTAAAAAATTTGAAAAGTCAACAACGGTTTAAAAAAATTTTGAAAGTGAAAAAATTCTATTTTCAAAATTTAATGAATTTTAATTAAAATTTTAAAAAATAATAAATAAAAATAGAGTTATCAAACACTGATTTATATTTAATTATCAAATTTTTAATTAATTAAATAAAAAAACTATTTTTTAAGTATTACCAAACAACACCTGTATATTTCATCACCATTTTGTGGAACTATAACTTAAAAATTCTAGAAACTTATTTAACACAAATCTAAATAAAAAAAATGATCTTACCCAATTTATATTAAACAAATCAACATATTATAATGGATCAAAAATAAATAAATCTATAAAAAGAAAATCAAAATAAAAAATAAATATGTGAACATAAAATTAGGTTACAATCCTTGCTCGTTAGTTCAACTCTTTGGAAGCTTGAGCTTCCCACCATGGACCTCAAATCCATCAAAGTCCTTGCCAGACCTTTTAGTTCTTCACAAATCTTCTCATCTTGTTGGCCCAGAAATTCTTCACGTTTTTTTCCTATTAATGTTGTTTTATTTTATTTATTTAGTTGAATCAAATTTTAAGTTTTAACATTGTCGATAAACTAAATAAATTTTGTCAGGGGCTGTAGCTTAAGTAGTTGGGTGTGTGAGTGGGGAGGGGACAGGGATTCAATTCTCCACTGTGTATCAAACAAAATGAACGAAATGAATTTTAAGTTTTTCAATTTTTTTTCATAATATTTTTAATGGTTGAAACATTTAATTAACTTTTTTTTGTTGATAAATTGACCTAAGAAGTCCCAATATTTTTCGTAATACATCTAATAATCTACAAGAAATTACTAAAAATATTAGTAATAATTATTTTTGATTAAGTTTTAGTTTTCATTTAATTATTGGTTTTAGTTTTGATTTATATAAGTTTTAATTTAGTATTGATTTACTTTTTATTTTTTTCAAAATATTAAATTAAATGAATTAAGTCTAGATAACCAATGACAATGTGTGACATGTGTACTTAGATAAACTTAATCTAGGTACCAATCATCACACCAAAATCTTGATGAAAAGTTTTTTTTAATAAATATTTTGTTGGGATTTAAGTGTAACTATTGACATAACTTTTTTTTAATGGAAATCTCACTAAAAAGGTTATAAGTTGGGATACCCAGGCTACATACATTTTCATTGTCCATAGAGATAGCCATTTTAACTAGAGCATGAGCCACTCCATTGGTCTCCATGAGACTATAATTAAGTATAATGAATATCAACAAAATTATTACTGTGGAGATCTTTCCTACAAATCCTAACTAATCCAACTGTATTAGTTGTCAACTAATCTTGGCAGCCTATATATATGTGTTGTTGTCTTTCATTTTAGGAGTGTGGAAAAAAAGAGTGTGAAAGAAAGAGGAGAGAAGTTGTATTGAGAGAAAGAGAGAATACAGAGAAAGAAAATTTGAGCTTGTGTATTGTGAGGACTGAGAGAAAAACACAATTATTAACCTTAGAGAGAGAAAGGTTCTTGGGAGTTTTGAAGTGATTGTTCTCAACTGTAATTGTATTCAGAGATTGCATTGATTGATGATGATGATAGTGGATCAAACAGGATGTAGGCCAGATTGATCTGGTTCGAACCTGTATAAAAATTCTGGGTGTTCTTCCTTTATTTTTCTGCATTTAACTTTTGATTACTAGCTTTTTCCTTATACCTAATCTGATATATTAGTTATTGCAGTTGTTTTATGTCATTGCTGATTAAATTCTAAGAGTCTTGATCACAGAAAACATAAAAGTTTTCCTACAATTACAAACCATAAAAATGTGGACTCATCCGCTGAATCACAAAAGATACAAACTTTATCAAGCATTATACCATGGCCAACTAGATTCATTTTTCATGGAAGCCAATCACAAGATGCCCTTCAACAAATAGCTTCACTTTTGGAGGGAAGTTAAGCTTCCAAAGGGTCTGCCACCAAGTCATACGACCTTGAGAAGATGACGTATGACATAACCTACACGTTTAGAAGCCCACTAATACCCACTCTTAATAGTGTAACACACATTGTAATTTGATAAACGAGTTTTAGATTCGTTTTAGTGTGTCTTTTTGGGGAGTGTTTTAGTTAATTAGGTTTATTTTGTTCTAATTTATGATTATATTGGTGTGTGTTTAGCTTTTGAAGGACTCGGGACACTTCGAAATGAAAAGGAGTGAAAAATCAACAAAAAGATAAAAATCAGGCAAAAATGGAGTTTTGGCGAAGTTAGTGCGACCACGCTAGTGCCCAAGAAATAGAGAATTTCTACATAATTTTAGTTAAGGGCATTTTGGTCTTTTCATTTGGGGAAACGCATGTAATAATACTTAATTGAGATTTTCATCAGAAAAAGACAATTTTCAGAGCCCTAGACTTGGAGAGACGATTGGGAACTCATTGGAGGAGAATGGATCGCTGAAGTTTTTTTCTTTCTTCTTTAATCTTGAATTATGTTTAATTTTAGTTTAATGAATGTTGAGATTATGATTATGAACTAATTTTATTTTTAGAGTTTTTAATGGAGTCTCTTGAAATAACTCTTGTATGAATTAATGCAATTTCATATTTTCTTTTTCAATATTTGAGATCTTTTTAATTTGAGTTTAATTATGTGTAATTGATTGACCATCTATTTCATGATCTATATGTGTTTGATTCAAAATCTGAAAAGTGAGATTTAAACATGTTGTAATTGATTAGACGCAAATTTCGATATAGGACGAGAGTACTTATATGGTTTGTGTAGACTTATGAGTTGTTGTTCTTATTGCCTCTTATATATTGAGTTTATTACAGAGATGTAGAAAATTCACATATAGGTTGAAGTTTATATATCCTGATTCAAATATAAATTATTCATGCAAACTCGCTATCTCAATAAGAAGAATAAGTGTGAAATACTACATTAGTGAAATAGGAGAGTGGAAAGAAGACGAAATTAAATTCCCTGAAGTAATTTTGTTTAGTGTTATTTGTTTTGAGTTAATAGTTTATAATTGTTTTCGTTTCAAATTTTTTATGTTTATGTTGTAATTTTCTTTTATAATCAATCTTTTGTTAGCCAATTAGAAATAGGAAATTAATTATTGATAATTAATAATTCATTCTCTGTAGGACGACTCGTACTTATCGAATTATTATTGTGTTGTGATTATGTATACTTGCGTAGAAAAATTATCGCAACAAAATTATGATGCCACTCAAGACTGTTGGTTCGCATGTTGTCAGACAAAGGGATAACAAAAATAGTGTCAGCTTCATGAGGCACAAAAGATTGTCGAATCAGAGATATTCCAACCACCCTTAGGCCTCATTAACTCACAGACATTAGTATGAAGAGGAAGCACCTTGAGAGAGGAGACAAGAAGGCCATCACCCTTAGGCACCCATTTATCATAGTACATTGAAACATTCTCTCCACTTCCTATTTGTTGAGATTGGTTAAATATAATGGTTAAGTAGTCTTACACAAGGTTGTGTAAAGCACTTGACGGTTTTTATTTAAGTTGAAGTGAAAATATGAGATTTTGTTGTAGGATTCTATAATTGACTTTTATGGGTATAAAGTGATACAATGAGGTATCTAAGCATGCCAAAAAAATTTGGGAGCATTTGGAGGAGTTTAAGGTCACTTTTGAGAAGTTAGACCAGTCCATCTGATGTTGCATCGCCTCCTTTTAGGCGATGCATCTCCTAAAGCTTGAAACCTAGATGAGATGTTGGTGGCGATGCATCGTCTGCTAGTAGGCGACACATCACCTGGCAAGTGATGTATTGCCTATAGTCAGACGATGCATCGCTTGACGGGTCGGTACAATTATGTGCTTTTAGCTCCAAATGATGTGTTCAAAAGCTCTAATCCTATTGGCTAGACTTAATAACGGTGCCTACACTATAAATAAGGGTTATTAGAGTTGTAAAACATTGATCACACTTTACAACTCTCTCTCTCTCTCTCTATCCTCTCTCTGTCTAACTATCAAAGATCTTAAGTTTTCTCCAAGAAACTCACCAAGATTTGCTTGACTTGTGTGAGTTTCAAATGCTTGTTTAATCCCACATCTCATTCTATCTTGGTGAAGCTTCAAGCAACTTTGGGAAGACTTGAAATAGAGATTTTGGACAGCGATACTCCTCGTGTATAAGATTTTTGATGTTCCCCAAGGTTGAAGATTCAGTTGTTCAATTTAAATGTTGTATTTCTCTAAACCCTAACTATTTGAAATTAGACTATTTTGATTTCATTTTTGGGCTTCCCATTATATTTTGTGTTTTCACCTTTAATAGTTCTATAATATTTTATGTGAGTATTCTATTTATCTAGGAGGTGTAAGTTTACTCTCCATTTTATATCATTTTCTAGATCTTTCTTTAATCTTTAAATTTTCAAGATTTGTCTTCATACCATGCATGTGATTCTTGATTAGTCTTTAGAGTTTGTAGAATATAGTTTATTCCAATTGTTGATTTATAGTGTGTATGCCATAAATTCCCACACCTATCTACCACCGAGCTCCCTCCAACATCAACTCCCTACCCCATATAACACTAAGCCAAAGAAAAGAAGCCCGAGAGTTAGCTTTAGCCATTAAAAAGATTGATTGAGGAAAATAAATTCCCTAAAGTTCCTTTGTCGCTAATGAGTTGGGGTTGTTATAAACTATCCAGACTTGTTTTGCCTTGGTTGAACAATGAGAGATTTATAAATCCTAGGCCCCCGTCATTTTTATGCCAACAAGTTTCTTTCACGAGCATCAATGCATCTTCCTCCTTTCTTCATCACCACCCCACAAAAATTGTGCTCATAACCTATGAATCTCCTTAATAAGAGATGTCGAAAGCTTGAATAAATTCATAGAAAACATAGGTTATGACCTGGATGAAACTTTTCAACAAAACCTCATTTCCACCCATTGAGAAAAAAATTGTTTTTTCCAACTGAGCAACTTCTTCCACACCCTATGTAATGCCCCAAAATCCCTAATGCAGTTCAATGGTCGGATTAGTAGGCCAGGAGGGCCATAATTTATTTATTATGGCATTAAACTATTATGTGCATGTTTATGTGAATAATATTATTATATGATGATAAATGCATGCATGTGGATCCACATTTCATCATAAGGGAATTTTGGTAATTTGGCCCATTAGGGCGTAATTGTATATTTGTATGCATGTCGGTGAACTATTGTTGAGGCACGTTATAATGTGGATTTGTTTGAGCTATTCGGCATGAAACGATCTTTGCATACACATTATCGGTTTGGTCATAACTAGGTTGAATTCGGGGCTTGGGGTGATTTGATGATTAGAGCACTACCGGGAATTATAGGATAATGAGATATGATTTTATTAGTATTTGAGAATAGCAGGAATTGGAGGGCATTAATTATGATTAACGAGATAGGTGAGAAATGACGGTTTTGCCCTTGGGGGCTATTAAGAGATTAATTAAGCTTGGAGGGTATTTTGGTCATTTGACCGTAGGTTATATATTAAGGTTGAAGGCTCTAGAACTTGTAAAACAAGGCATTTGGCTTCTCCCCTCCCGTTCATCTTTTCCCTTCTTTTTTCCCTTGAATTTTGAAGCAAGTTTATGGATTCAAACTTGGAAATTGAAGCTTGAGGTCTTAGGCTAATGTTCAGCCATTGAAGAGGATTCAACCTAAGCTTAAGGTAAGGTTTTAGTTCCATTTTTATAGTTCTTTGCTCTGTTTTTGGGTTGGTTTTGAGACTGGAGTTTTAGTCATGGAAATGAGAATTTGATGAAGTTTTGATTGGTGTAAGGCTTAGGTTTTGATGTTTATATGGTAGATAAGTTATGGTAATAGTTGCTGGTTTTGCTTTGTGATATTGGGAGTGTTTTAATAAGGTTTTGAAATGAGTTCGAAGGGGAAAAACAGGGGTTTTGGGCTGGATTTCAAGTGGGGCCACGGCTCTGTTCTAGAGCGCCGCGGCCCAAGCTCATTGAAGAGGAAGGGAGAAGTTGTTGGGCCGTTGGGCTGCAGCATGGAGAAGGAGGGCTTCGGCCCGTGTTGGGGAAGGATGTGTGGCCACTTCTGGTTGAAGAGGCGGACCGCGGCATGGCGATGTAGGGTCGCGGCCCTTAGTGGCATTTTGGCCAAAATTGAGTTTTTGGCTTGGGGAATCAAACCTTAGGCCTCGGGATCGATCCTACTACTTGGTTTATTAGGATTCGATGTCCTAGAGGCTAGGTGTTGGTCCGGAAACCTTTTCTGATTCATTTTATTGATGGAATCCCATAATTGGTTATGACCAGGTGACCGTCAAGGAACGAAAATGTTGATTGTTCTCAAGGGTCGTTCTTTTACTAATTCTCGCTCGAACCAGAGATAAGAAAACTGCACCCTATATGTGACATGCATGGTTATAATTGAGGCATGTTGAGTGTTTAAATGTGGACAGTGATTGCATATCAAATGCTTAGCAAATCTTGCTTACTTGTGAATGGCACTGACTTACTAGTCAGAATCGGCAATGGTGTGAGATCCGTCTGTGAAGCTGTGACTTACTAGTCAAGTTCGACAGCAGTACTGAGCACTGGTTGTGTATTACTGACCTATGAGTCAGGAGCGCATAAGCGTCATGAACGCAAAGCCGATAAAGATTAAATCTAATCGACATCAGCATTGAATGACTCATCATGAGCATTAGTGCCGAACTGACCCCAAGTTCGACGAAAACTAAAAGCGCTTGCCTAGTTCCATGACTAGTTACTCAGAGCCAGGGCCAAAAGGCCCAGGTGACCATATATATCTTCACATGGCTAAGGGTACGGAACCCACATTAGTGACTCCATAGTCACTCAGTTGGTTTACATTGGTGACTTGCTCATCAGCCACTTATCATGTTTAAGCTAGTGACTCGATCACTTATTTGTAAAGGGTACGAAACCCACATTAATGACTTTTACAACTGTCACTCCTCTGTTTAGGGCTATAAATCCTGGATGATTATCATGATCATCAATTGATATTATATACATGCAGTATTGAGTTTTCTTGCTGGGCTTTGGCTCATGGGTGCTATGTGGTGTAGGTAAAGGGAAAGAAAAGCTCACCCAGCCTTGAGTTGAGAGCCTAGGTGGCAATGTGTACATATGTGGCCGCTTGACCACCACGGCCAAGGAGTTTCTCAGAGGGACTAGGGGTTAACCCTATTTTTGCCGCTTAGGTCGGCGAGTTATAAATTTTACACTGTAATGATCATTTTGGATTGTAAATAACTTGTAAACGCTTTTATGGGCCCATGAACAGTTTTATGTTTTAAATAAAATATATCCTTTCTTTTTTATTGGTTTTTCACCTTAGCCTATTAACAACACCTAGATGCATGTTTATAACCAAAGAACTCGATTAGTGAGTTAAGCACGGTTCAAAGCTCACAGTAATGGTCTTGGAGTAACCAGTGCGTTACACCCTATCTTTAATCCCCTCAAACAAATTTTTCTTCTCTCTTCTAGAAAAACAAGGGAGACCTAGATACTTCTCATGGCATGGTACAAAAACAATCCCCAATCTTGAAGCCATAACTCCTTGATCAATCTTGCTAACATTAGGGCTAAAATAGATAGTAGGCTTAGAGAAGTTCACTTTTTGTCGTGATGACTTTTCATACCACTACATAACCTTTATAAATATAGATATCGCCTCCATTTATGCATCAAGGAAAAATAAATTGTCATCTGCAAAGAACAAGTGAGAGAAACAAGGTTGTTTCTACCACATGGTAAGCCACCAATATTATCTCTACGGACCAAAGATGATAGACCCTTAGCACAAATCAAGAATAAGAAAGGTGACATGGGATCCCCTTGATGCAAACCTCTGGATGGAACAACAAACCCACAAATTTCTCCATTAATGATAAAATAGTATTTCACCGATAAAATACAGTAATACACCTTCCTTACCCAATCATCATGAAACCCCAACTTGGTCATCATGGTTAGATTTCCAAAGGAACTTTTAGGACTCGGTTTGAGAGCATTTATCACTACAAAAAACGGCAAAAGTAAGGTTTTGCGCCGGCAAAACCCAGGTAGTTTTTACCAACGCAATTTTGCGCCGGCAAAGGACCGCGACATACCCCCGTCGCTAATTTCACTTTTGCCGACGCAAATGTAATGCGCCGGTAATGGTATCTTTTGGCGACGAACAAATACACTGGGAAAAATAAGGATGCGCCGGCAAAAATTTTTGTCACGTTGTTGTGGAAAACACTTTTAGCGGCGCAAAAATGCGCCGATAAAAGTTGACTATTTTAGTGACGCATTTTTGCGCCGGGAAAGGTGTATATATATAATGAGGAGTGACACTTTTGCCGACGTAATTTTGCGCCGGTAAAAGTATTTTTTAAATAATATTTTTGATTAAATTACTAATTTTATTTTCAATATATTAATATTAATTAATAATTTTTTATTTTAATATATTAATAATTATTTAATTTTTTAGTAATATTATTAAATTAGAAATAAAATTAAAATTTTATAAATAAAAAAAAAATTACAACTATTAATATTTATTGTCTCCACCAAACATGAAAATATAAAAGTTGTTTAGTAAAATAAATGTCTCATAAATTAAACTTTAAATAAATAAATATAAACTTCTACAAATGATCACTGCCCGCCTCATCATCCCCGTCCCCGTCAGCATCATCGTCCTCGTCCAGATCATGGTCTGGTAAGTCAACTGCAAAACCAGGAGCCAATTCACCAACCTGCTTCAACAAAGCACTGAGCAGGAGATCTTGACGCCGTTGACGACTCTCAAGTTTGGTATTATGCTTTTTTAGGTTCTGATTTTCTAGCATAATGTCCTCAGTTCGCTGCAAAAGGCTGTCCATTTCAGGTGGCAATTGCCCGGACATTTGAGAAGTTGACGAAGATGCTGCCCTCTTTGCGCCAATTGCCTTCAACCTAGGCAACCCCCCAAACCCTTTCTTATAACGCAAGCGGGGTCCAAGGACATCCGTGACAATATCCATATTAGGCGGGAACTGACCGTCGACATTATCGACGACACAAGAAGCAACAGATGATACAGGGGTCGTACTCTGCGATGCTCGACGCTCGGTCATCTCAGTCTGCACAATAAAAAGCACGTATCTCGAATTCCAATATAACATTATTTGAAAACCTAACTTATAAATTTTTAATATAGCAACATATAAAATATAACTTTATTATCTATCTGCCAACATCCTATCATTAATGACTGCAGACCAGTGATTAAAAAAGAATGTAATTAATTTTGTTCCCGTATTAGGGAGCAAGTGGGCTAAAGTAAATTTGGTCATGAAAATATATATCTAAATCAAAATCATGAAGATGTTGTTGATATATACAGTAAGTGCAGTTAATTCCATTAATGGGGAATTTACATCTCTAAACATATACATCAACTATATTTGCATGTTTTTTATTTAGATATGGATTTTCATGACCAAATTTACTTTAGCCCACAAGCTCCTTGATACGGAGACAACATTAGTTACATTCTTTTTTATCTTAGTCCACAATCATTAATCATAAAAATATTGGCACATAGATTATAAAGATTTCATTGTTAAAAATTTAATTAATAATTAATAAATAATTACTAATTGACAACAACCAATTAATAATTATTATTTATTAATTATTTACTAAACTTTTTTAAAGTTAAATGATCATAAATTAGTTAAGGTTATGCAACTTACATGTTTTGTCGCCACTGTATCACTAATCCACTTATCCTTATTCTTGTGGAGGTGCTCGAATGTGTCGATCATGCTCGGGAGCTCGCTAGTAGATGGGTCCATCTAAAAAAGCAAATTATTTAAACATTGTGACATTTATAATATTTTCGTGAATGTAAGGATATAGGTTATTATAATTTACGTGATCATAAACATGGGCAACGATTGATTTGGAACCGTGTCCTCCTGGTATGGTCATTTTTGCTCGAGCTTCTTTATTTTTCTTCGATATACGCTTCAAACAGAAAATAGTACTCATTAATCTAGATTGTAATTTTATAATTAAAAATTAATGTAAACTCTATGGCATACCTGGTGAGAATCAGAAGCCCAAAAATCACATAGAATTGCCCAATCAGAAGAAGTAATCGACACAAAAGGTTTTGACTTCGCTCTCTCATTGTCCACCTCTCCTCCAACATCTACCCAGTGCTTCTTCATCGTGTGGCGCCAATCAGTCAGATGTTTTTGCATTTGTCTTACCATGGCATCGTTGATTACTGGATTGTCTTCTGGATAAATGAATTTTTCCTAAAATCACAATTAAATTTGGAATTTGTTAAAATATTATGAAGATAGACAAAATATTTAATAGTGAGTTATTAAAGGTTTAAAAAATGCTTACAGATAGCCTCTTTCGAATAACTTGGATATCAGCTGGTTTTACTTGTTCCCAAGCTAGTGTAGTTGGGGGTACGGTGCTACGCAAATAACGAGCCATGGAATTGTTGAACCACTTGCCGTACTTTTTAATAGCTTTTCCAGTTTGTTCATCAAACTCTACTTTCAAATGACTAACTTTTTTGGTGGCCAGCTCCTTCTCGATATTGGCACCGTAATAAGCTCCCTTGCCTCTCTTGGAGCCACCACCTGTGTCATTACTTGGTTCGGTCATTCTACATTAAAATATTCATTAATTAACTAATTCAAATTATGTATGTCTGTTGTTTTTTGTTATAAAATTAACATTTATTCATTATGGTATTTCCAAACCTACCCTATTCCGACCTAGTGGATCCCTTGGAGATAGTAAGGAGTCATGTACTTCTCCTCATTTTTTAAAAATGTTTCTCAAACATTTTAAAAAAATGAGGAGCAGTACATGAATACATTGGCTATCCCCAAGGCATCCACTAGGTGCATCACTATTGCTTTTTGTTATTAAATTAACATTTTATTACTTATTGTCTTTCCCAACCTACCCTATTCCGACCTAGTGGATCCCTTGGAGATAGTAAGCAGACATGTGCTAATACCCATTTTTTCAAGATATTTCATCAAATATCTTGAAAAAATGAGTACCAGTACATGATTACATTGACTATCCCCAAGGCATCCACTAGGTGCATCACTATTGTTTTTTGTTATTGAGTTAACATTTTATTACTTATTGTCTTTCCCAACCTACCATATTCCGACCTAGTAAATCCCTTGGAGATAGTAAGCAGACATGTGCGACTACCCATTTTTTCAAGATGTTTCTCAAACATCTTGAAAAAATGAGTATCAGCACATGAATACATTGACTGTCCCCAAGGCATCCACTAAGTGCATCACTATTGTTTTTTGTTATTGAATTAACATTTTATTACTTATTGTCTTTCCCAATCTACCCTATTCCGACCTAGTAGATCCCTTGGAGATAGTAAGCAGACATGTGCGACTACCCATTTTTTCAAAATATTTCATCAAATATCTTGAAAAAATGAGTACCAGTACATGAATACATTGACTATCCCCAAGGCATCCAATAGGTGCGTGTGTACCTATATCTGATACTATCATTAATTAATGATAATAAATAAAGTTTTCAATGAATTAAATAAAAAGTTACATACACTTGTTTAAATTACATATCACTGTCCTCATCATCACTAACTACAACATCATTACGAACATCACTATCACTATCACTATCGACTAGAACATTATCGTCATCCTCATCGTCTTCATACTCGGCCAATGTGTCGTCTTCAAATTCAACTTCATCATCAACAACAAATTCATCTGAACCTTCGCCAACCAAATCATCGACGTTGTACACTTCAGTGGCATTGACATCAACCCGATCATACTGAAGATTATCAAAAATTGGAAGTTCTACCCACAACTGAAATGAAGAAGAATTAACTTCTTGCAATATTGGTATATCATTTGTGGTCTCAGTATCATCAACATCGGAATTTGAGAAATCCCATACATTCCTCTTAATGTATTCATTAACGAGCCTCCAATCATCCCCATTTTTCACATCTCGAAGATAATACACCAACTTCGCTTGAGATGCGAGAACGAAAGGATCATCTTTATAACATTCTTCCTTCACATATACGCTGGTAAAATTGGATTCCACTTTAATTCTACTTGTATTGAACCATCTACACCTGAATAGGACAACACTGTAACCCATCAAGTAGGACAATTCAATTACTTCTTCCAAAACTCCATAGTAGTTCACTCCTTCCTCACTTGGCACCATTACACCGCAATTTTGTGTTTTAAGCTTCATATCACGACCACAAGTCACAAATTTCACACCATTCACTATCATCCCTGGATATGAGTACACGGTGCCGCTTGATTTGTTTGCGAGAGCATACAATTCATTATTCACTTCAGTAGGTGTTGACTCATGCAAACCGTTCACCGATCAACATTAACATTGAAAGTTAGTTTTGGATTGATTAAGTGGGGTTTCGGAAAAGAATTGACTAATATACATACTCTTTCTTTGAACCACTGAGGAAAATCAGTTTCTTGTTGAACTTCAAGATTCGAGCCCCCCCGTCTTCTTAATTCATCCATATGCTCACTACAAATGGACAACAATATTATGATTTTGGCATGTACTCGGTATATAAACCAAACATCATTATTGAAAAAAAACTAGAAAACACACTTAAGGTACTCCTTAATTTCGACACAATTGTTCAAGATATACCACTCAGCCTTTTGCTTTAACTGCGGATTGAGGAGCATACTTGATTTCTTACCAAATGGATGACCAACAGCCTTATAAATAGAATATTCCCGATTTGGTTGGGATTCAACGCGATCGTCATTCCTCTCAGGTCGATTGAATCGAGTCTCAACCCCCCGAAGGTACATTGAGCAAAAGGTTAAGGCCTCGTTCACCACGTAAGCTTCTGTGATTGAACCTTCCGGACGTGCACGATTTCTTACATATTGTTTATAAACTGCCATCGAATGTTCAATTGGATACATCCACCTAAAGTGCACGGGACCGCCAAGAATTGCCTCTTTCGGAAGATGCAAAACCAAATGCACCATAATGTCGAAAAATGCTGGAGGAAATATCATTTCCAACTTGCATAAAATGGTGATAATGTTTGTCTCCATCTTCTCAAGGTCTTTCACATTCAAAGTCCGTGCACAAAGTTTTTTGAAAAAATCGCACAACTCAATAATTGGCTTCCAAACTTCAGGAACCAAAAACGACCTAATTGCGGCGGGCAACAACTGCTGAAACAACACGTGGCAATCGTGTGATTTCAGCCCAGTTATCTTGCCATCATTGACATTGACATTCTTCGAAAGGTTTGCAGCAAAACCGTCCGGGAATTCAACTGACTTCACAAATTCACAGAAAACTCGACGCTCCGGGACACTGAGGGTGTAACTGGCGTGCAGTTTCTTCCACTTGTTTCCCTCTTTGCGGAGGTGGAGTTTTTCCCTAATTTTCATGTCTGCTAAATCAAGTCTTGCCTTGTCAGTGTCTTTAGATTTTCCCTCTAAGTTCAACAAAGTTCCCAAGACACTGTCGCAAACATTCTTCTCAATGTGCATTACGTCCAAGTTATGCCTCAACAATAACTCCTTCCAATAATCAAGCTCGAAAAATATGCTCTTCTTTGACCAATTAAGTTCAATCGGAGCCCTTTTGCGTTTCACACCACCAAATTCTTTGTGTTTCCTAGGATGTCTAATCAGCAAATTCTCTAATTGCTTCAACACATCATCACCGAAGTAATCTTTCGGTGGTGGCCTGAGTTCCTTGTTACCATCGAATAGTGCTCGTTTGCTCCTCCATTCATGATCCATATCAAGAAACCTCCTATGACCAATGTATGCAATTTTACTTCTAATCCCTACAGAGGGAGTTTCTTCATTGCATGTGGGACACACCTTGTAACCTTTTGTGCTCCACTCAGACATCATAGCATAAGCTGGGTAGTCGTTAATGGTCCACAAGATTGTTGCACGCATATTGAACAAGGTACTATTGTATGCATCTCGTGTCTCGACACCATTCACCCATAACTCCTTCAACTCGTCAAGCAAAGGTCTCATATAGACATCGATATCTTTTCCAGGTGAAGAAGGACCTGGAATTAGAATAGACAACATTAATGACTGTGGTTTCATGCACTTCCACGGCGGCAAGTTGTATGGGACAAGCATCACAGGCCACATGCTGTAAGAGTTGCTCATGTTCCCAAAAGGATTGAAACCATCTGTAGCCAACCCTAGCCTAACATTTCGAGGTTCGGCTACGAAAGATGGGTACAACTCATCAAGGTGCTTCCACGCCTTACTGTCAGCAGGGTGCCTCATCACACCATCTTCCCTTGGCCTTTTAGAATAGTGCCATCTCATATCCTCTGCAGTATATCTGGATTTGTACAGCCTTTTCAATCTCAGCGTCAACGAAAAGTACCACATGACCTTATGGGCCACTTTCTTCCCGTTCCCACGATTATCTTGCCAGCGACACTCACCACAAACAGGACAGAATTCCAAATTCGCATTCTCCTTCCAAAATAGTGCACAGTCATGCTTGCAAGCATCGATGGACTCATATCCCAATCCAATACTCCGCAACTTTGCCTTCGCCTCATAGTTAGACTTAGGTAAAATTGTTCCGTCAGGCATAGCGTCGACTAACAATTCCAGCAAACCATCAAAGTAATGATTGCTGCACTTGTTAATAACTTTCAGATGCATCAGCTTCACCAAAAAGTTCAACGCGGAATACTTTCGGTAACCCTGGTGCAGTTCACTTGACATCTCCTTAAATAAATTGTCATACTTGTCGCGATGTTGAGGATCATCTTGGGGAGGATCATTATAGTTTCCAGCGGGAACGTCGTCTTCAGCGTAAACATCCTCCAGGATATCTGCTATCTCATCTCTATCATGATCTCGTACCACAACTGGTGGCGACGGCAGTGCCTCTTCATGGTAATGCCACACTTTGTAGGATTGTACGATGCCATTGTTGAATAAATGCATCGAAATTGCTTTTATAGGCTGGAACTTAACATTCCCACATTTCTTGCACGGACAGCGAACCAAACCCCGATCGTTCAACTGATTTTTGGCGATATCGAAGAACTCCTTAACACCATTTCTATACTCTAGAGACCAACGATTCCTCGCACTCATCCAGCTCCTGTCGCTCGCCATCTTTAAGCGAAATAATTAAGAAAATATTAATAATTGTCTTAAAATGAGGGAAATGATAGTCAAAGTATTTCATGACTGTTTGTCTCCCTAATTATCACTAACTAATAATAATATCCTATCTCTGGCAAAAATAATTATTTGTAGGGATATTTGCGGCTAAATTACTCAAACTTACAACTTACTAACACTTAAATGACACGTGGCACCACATGATTGGTACACATTATTATTATTATTTTAAATAATTTTTCATAAAAAAAATCATTTTATATTTTTCATTTTTTTTTAAAAATCCAATTTATTTGTTGACGCCGTTTTTCGTCAGCAGTGAAAGAAGAGCACGTAAACAATAACTGATAATGGCCAATTTAAATATGACAACACAAACACACGATTTTTACGTGGTTCAGCAGTTAAATCTGCCTAGTCCATGAGTCTCTGTTATTAAACTCAAGATTATCTCTGAAAATCCTTAAGCATGAATTATTCAGAGTTTTCTCTCAAGGTTCAGAATTTCGGTCCCTTACAATGGTGCATGACCTCTCTATTTATAGAAAAGGCTACAGAATACTATCCCAAATTTTTTGGGTAGTTACTCTTTTTATGAATAAAATTAATGGCGTTAAATGCCTATAATCAGATATAAAAGGTAACGTCCCCTGAAGACCAGGAGACGTATAACTGACCAAATAATATCCCACGATTCTAGGGGATTTACAGTAATAAATGAGGATTACATCTCATATGGACAACACTTATAGATATTCAAGGTGGTTATCATATATCTCCAAGGCTTTTGCTTCCCAGGTTTCTCGTCATCTTTCGAACTAGAGACACCTCCCGAGGTCACGTGGCTTTCGAGACTATATGTGCATCGAGCTCGGGACCCTTGATCCGAGGTCATCCCTGAGGATGGATGCGTCTCCGGAGCTACCTTTCGAGGTCATGAATACTTCAAGGTCGTCTATGTCTTGCAGACTCGATATTCAATCCTGGAGCATACTTCAAACCTTATGAGTCCAATTGCTGCGAATCCACCTTTCGAAGTCATTTTTAACATAGCTCGAAACCTAGGTATAACATCTTGCCCCCTCAAAAGTATTTGTTCGAATCCTAAGAGAAGGAAACTTTTGAACTACTTTCTTTGAGAACTGTACCGTCATACACTTTTGAAAATGGACACGCGTCAGCTGGGTATTGCTCATTTTTGGTACTTGAGTACCTTGGAAACACGCCCACGATCATCCGTCTGCCACCTTTTCGGCGCCATCTTGTCATTGATCCCCATCCATTGGATCTAGCAAGGATTTAATTCAACGCCCTAGATTAATCTCCCTTTTTCCATCTATATATACGAGATCCCACTCTTCATCTTCTTTTTTACCTTCGTTCACCAAAAGCAAGAAAAGAAGAAAAATGAAACCAGAGACCTCTCTATAAAGTTTCTATTCTGTGCATGTTTTCTCAGCCAAAGAAACAAAGAAACCCTGGTTTGTTCGAGTCCGTGAGTTCTTATTTGCAACCTCTTCTTCGATCGACAATCTCTCTACAATCGCCATTATTGTGTAAGTATGCAATCTTTGTTTTCCATTTTGCTATTTTTTGTTCATACTGTTCTTGATGTGTATGTTTATATACTAGTTTACATCTTAGCATAATATGATAGGAGGTTTCTATCCGATAGGTTCTTGTGCTCTTTTTTTTTTTTACTCCCAACACAGAATTTGCATCACTGGTTCATACCCAGTTCTGATGTTTGAGCAAGATTCTTGTTTTCTGGGTTTCAAAATTTTAAGAGACGTTTCTTGTACCCCAAGATTTCGGGTAAAAAACATTGGCCTTGACAAATGCACGAAACCCAAGGCTGCCTTTTCTGGTTAACTGCCACTCTTTTTTCCCTTGATTTTCGGGATTTTCAAAAAAAATTCCACTCTCCTTCCTTTCCCGTGGAACGCACGCCCTGACTCTTTAATAAGGGCCTTAATATATAGCTTGTTTTGTTCCTTAACCCCGAGCTCGTAACTTCGAGCTCGCAACTCTTGCATGCATGGCCCTCACCATTTTTTCTTTCTCGCTAGATGTCACAGAATCTGGAAAGACGGTGGGGGTCGTTGCTGGAAATCCCTTACGAGCCCAGAATCATTGTTCGCCCGGAATCAACGCCGGATAAGAGAATACAAGCTTGCGCGCGAGCAAGAGGATATCCGAGCTCACTACCGCCGCCAGATAGACGAGGTCATCGAGGGGAAGAGGAGAGTTCTTCGGGAGGCCCTCTATCCGGAATCCAATTCAGGACCTAGGCTGATTCCTCTCAATCCTGCGTTAAAGGTCACTGTCGCATACCATCCAGGAGAGCTCAAATTTTCACTAATGGGGGAACCTTCTTCCTCGCAGCCGAGGAGAGAGATGTTTGAGGCCGAGCACTACTGGACCTCGGTTACCACAACTAGTCAGATAACTGACATCCTGGCCTTCCACGGCCTCAGCCTGTCAGGCTCCTTGAAGTGTCGAGCTCCGATCGACCATGAACGAAGCTGCTTCGCCCCTGGGGGCCGCGACGCCAATGTGAAATACGCGGCGTGGAGCCAGGAACATATGAGGGCAGGAGCACTGTTGCCCTTGAAGTCTTTTTTCAAGGACTTCACGGATTTCGTTGGGTTGGCCCCGTTCCAACTCAACACCAACTCTTACAGGGTACGGTCTGCCCTGAGGTCCTTATACCACGAGATGGGGTGGAAAGGACCTTCGCCTCAAGAGATCTTTTATCTCTTTTGTCTGAAAAGTAACCCCTCCCGAGCTCGGGGAGGGGATGGCTTTTATTATCTCTCGAGCTATCCCAAGGAGAAGAAGGTCTTTGAAGATCTTCCCAATCATCCGCCTGATTTCAAAAGGGCCTTCTTCTGGACGGACGGCCTGTCCCCGTCTCGACACTATTCGTTCAAGCGGATTCGTAAGTATTCCCGTTATCTTTATTTCTGTGCTCGTGACTTTAGTTCTTAGATCCGTACTTAGTAGAAATATGTTGTCTTTCAGCCAATTTTCAGCGTCCCACTCCTGACGAGACAATGAAGGAGCATAGAGAGACCCTGCTCCAACTCCCATATGGCAGGAGGTCTCTCTTATACCTTTTACACGAGGATAAGCTCTGAAAGTGCGGACTTTTGGGGGAGGGCCAGTCCACCTTTGACTGGTCCAATAAAAAATATGAACACTGGGAGCAGGTGCCCCTGCCCACAGGCGCCCTTCCTCCGAGGAGAGAAACGAGGCCACCACTTCCAGTTCGCCTGAGGAGTCCGCAGTCGGGGAATGAGGCTAGTGATGAAGCCTCGAGCTCAGATTCGAATGAAGGTAAAGTCCTCCCTACCTCGAGAATGTGGTCCCCCACTCTACTAAAGCATAAGCCCAATAGGTTAGTCTCGTGCCCACAGGATAGATACCACTTCTACATACGGAGTTGGGTAGATGACTGTGTCCATAGGTCTGATAGTGGGCTCGGGAAATACGACACCATGTATACCACGAACGAGGTGTGGAACGGGATAGCTGTTCAGTACGGGACCAACGATTATAGGGACCTTTCGAGGTTATCACCCACATATAGGGAAGGCACTCCCCCCGCCTCCTCTGAAGACGGGGGAATTTCATGGTCCCCAAGTTCGAGCTCGGGGGAGAGTTCCAGTTAGGTTTCTTCTATCATCACTTTATATGTCTGTGATACTGAAAAAACTTGTATGCTTCTCTTTTATTAACTCACTCTGTGTTGTGACTTGTGCAGGCAAGATGCACTCCAACCTCGACAACATCATCGATGGTGCCGGCGCCAAGAGGAGCAAGCGCCCTAGAGCGAGGTCGCTAAAGACCGACCGGCCGGGTAAAGGCCCCAAGAGGTCCAAGAAAACCCCTCCTCCTGCTCTGCCGGTTTCGAGCTCCATCCCTGCGGCGACTTCCCATGCCGGCGCTTCCACAACGGCGCCGTCCTCACAGGTCATCGCCTCTGCAGTGGCGCCGACTTCGATGGTCGATCCCTCCGCTATGGTTGAGTCCCAACCTCCCGTGGTGGTTTAGTCATCCTTAGGTCCGCCTTCTAGAAGGCCTTCTGCTTCTCGAGCACAGAAGCTATCAGTTTCCACCCATATGGATGCATATGTGGTCGACAATGCCGCTGGGTCCCATGGATCTACGCTGGTCTCGGATGTCATGTCCCGGATCGGCCAGAGCTTTGGCAGTCTCGAAGCTCCCCAATGGCAATGCTTGAACGATACCCAAGACTGCACTGTCCTCTATGAGAAGAGTATCGAGTTCGCTGCTGCGGTAAGTATCCTTCTATAGTCCTTCTTGGTTACAATCACACAGACTTGGTGTTAATGATGGCTTTTCCTTTTTCAGTCTCTTGCCTTTACCGCCCAGCTCAATTATAAGTTGAACAACGAGATTCATTCGAGCAAGTCTCATGCCCAAGAGGCGAGGAATCTCCATCTCAAGGCGAGTGATGATCTCAAGGCAGCGAATGCGAAGCTTGAGGCAGGAGCCAAGGAACGTGAGGACATGGCCACCGAGCTTGGGAAGCTGAAAACTGAGCTCGAGGAGCATAAGAAGGAGATCACCGAGCTTCAGGAGATCAACAAGAAGCTTGAAGAGGAAAAGGCTGTCACCTTTGATATCATGGAGGATGCAAAAGCCCGTCTCCTTGCTGAGTACAAAGAGAAGAAGGAACAAGCGGTTGACTCGGCCATGTACCGAATGTGGGCCTACAATGAAGATCTGGACACCAGCTTCTTAGTTCCTCACGAGGCGACTCTTCTTGACAGGTGGAATGCTCGGCTCGAGAAGGAAGAGGCTGATGAGCTCTAGAAGGAAAGGGCTGCTCAGGATGCTGTTTCGGAGGGAGCCCAGGAGGACAGCCATGCTATTCGTCCTGAGGAATCCGATGCTGCTAATGTTGAGAAGGCCAAGGAGACTCCTCTTTCTTAAATCTGATCTCGGGGAGACCATCTATTGGGGCTGCGTCCCCCTAATCTTTGTAATTATTTTAATTTATGCCCTCGGGGCTGATACAATTTCTTTAAATATTACTTATATATGCTTTACATTTCTTGGCTCGAAATATTTTGCACATTTTTTATGGATGAATCATTTATGTTTATTTATTCATACAAACATATTGTGGATTTAAGTTCGAAGCTCAATGCATTCATGCACAGTTTGTTCAAATTATCCGCTTCCGACCTCGTTATTTTTCAAAGTCGGATATTACTTCAACCATGAACCCAAAAGTACTTATATGGTATGTAATGTGAATGATTTGGTTATATCTTTTTTGCTTAGTCACTTTTCCTCATCCTCAGTTTTTGCTCCAAGGTTAAGAGTTCGAAACTATTTTTCTTTAAGATATTCCAGCCTCGATCTCGACTTATTTCGAAATAGGTTTAGGTTTCTACTTATCATCGATTAGTTTTTTTGCTGGTTTGTTCCAAACCTGTTACGTTTGCACATCTGGTTAACTCCAAACGTTTTCAGTTTTTGATAATTCGGTTATGTCCGAACTATCTAAGCTCGCGTATCTGGTTACATCCAAATACTTTATATGTTTTTGATAATTCGGTTATGTCCGAACTATCTAAGCTCGCGTATCTGGTTACATCCAAATACTTTATATGTTTTTGATAATTCGGTTATGTCCGAACTATCTAAACTCGCGTATCTGGTTACATCCAAATACTTTATATGTTTTTGATAATTCGGTTATGTCTGAACTATCTAAGCTCGCGCATCTAGTTATATCCAAATGCTTTATATATTTTTTATTTTTTAAGCTGATGGTATATCTACCGTTGATGCCCCCTTAATATCCTATGAGTGTGATATTAAATTAAGAGAGATTGCAAAAATAAAAAATAAAAAGAGATAATATATTGAATGAAATAAATCTTTATTTGATGGTAATCAAAAGGCAGACAAACTAATACAAATAGAAACTCATGGTTATAGGCAACACTTTTCCTATACTACTGATAGTAAGGTCTAAGGAGTTCGCCATTCCATGCTCGGGGTACTAGGCTCCCGTCCAATCTCGCAAGCTTGTACACACCAGGACGGATGATCGATTCTATCTGGTACGGTCCTTCCCAGTTCGGCCCGAGCACTCCAGCTGCTGGATCTCGAGTTGCCAAGAATAGGCATTTTAACACCAGATCTCCCATTCCGAACTTTCGATCTCGAACCCTCTTGTTGAAATATCTGGTAGTTCGTTGCTGGTAGGCAGCATTTCTCAGCTGAGCCTCTTCTCTTTTTTCTTCAATCAAGTCTAGGGTTTCTTCGAGTTGAGTGTGGTTTGAACTTTGGTCGTAAATCTGAGTTCGGATCGTTGGGATTTCGACTTCTATGGGCAACATTGCCTCGCAGCCGTATGCTAGAGAGAACGGGGTATGTCCTGTTGAGGTTCGAGCCGTGGTCCTGTATCCTCAAAGGACTTGGGGCAATTCTTCGGGCCACCGTCCCTTTGCTTCCTCCAACCTTTTCTTTAAAGAACTCTTGAGAGTTTTGTTCACAGCTTCGACCTGGCCATTCGCTTGGGGGTGAGCCACTGATGAAAAACTCTTTATTATGCCATTTTTTGCACAAAAGTTGGTGAACAGGTCGCAATCGAACTGGGTTCCGTTGTCGGATACGATCTTCCTCGGCACTCCGTATCGGCACACGATGTTCTTTACTACGAAATCAAGGATCTTCTTTGAGGTTATAGTTGCCAATGGTTCAGCCTCCGTCCATTTTGTGAAGTAATCCACGGCAACTATAGCATATTTTACTCTGCCTTTTCCAGTTGGGAGAGAGCCTATGAGATCGATGCCCCATACCGCGAAAGGCCATGGGGATGTCAACATGGTCAGCTCGGATGGTGGGGCTCGAGGTATCGTGGCGAATCTCTGGCATTTGTCGCATTTCTTCACGTACTCGAACGAATCCGTTTTAATGGTTGGCCAGAAATATCCCTGGCGTATGATTTTCTTGGACAGGCTATGCCCCCCAGTGTGATCTCCGCAGAACCCTTCATGAATTTCTTCAATGATTTTCTTAGCTTCGGGAGGGGTTACGCACCTGAATAACGGCATGGAATATCCCCTTCGGTACAGCCTTCCATCCAAAATTGTGTAACGGGGAAGTTGATACATCAACTTTCGAGCTTGGTTCCGATCTTTTGGAAGAACTCCATTTTCGAGATAATCAATTATCGGGGTCATCCAGGTTGGCTCTGTTTCGATCATACACACATCTTCCTCTTCTGGCTCGTTAATGCTAGGTGCTTATAGGTGTTCTATGGGTACAACATTCAGTTCTTCGTTTTCGGCGGACGTGGCGAGTCGAGTTAAGGCATCTACATTCGAGTTCTGCTCGCGGGGAACCTGTTCGATTGTATAGAATTCAAAACACTCTAATGCGGATTTTGCCTTCTCCAAATAAGCTGCCATTCTCGTGTCGCGAGCCTAGTAGTCACCCAAGATTTGATTAACCACTAGCTGGGAGTCACTGTAGCAATGTATAGCTTTATCTTTTAGCTCCGTAGCTATACGAAGTCCCGCGAGTAAAGCCTCGTATTCGGCCTCATTATTCGACGCTTTGAAGCCAAATCTTAGGGCAGAATGAAACCTGCTTCCTGTGGGGGTAACTAAAATGACCCCCGCCCTCGCTCCATTGTCATTTGACGAGCCGTCGACGTAAAGTTTCCACAGCTCGTGGGCCGTGGTTATTACCTCGTCGTCGGCTATACCAGTACATTCCACTATAAATTCTGCCAATGCCTGTGCCTTAATGGTCGTTCTCGGGTGGTAGGTGATCTCGAACTGACCGAGCTCAACAGCCCATTTAAGAAGTCGACCTGAAGCTTCTGGTTTAGACAGGACTTGCCTAAGTGGTTGATCAGTCAGCACATGTATGGGATGTGCCTGAAAATAGGGGCGGAGCTTACGGGATGAATGAATTAGACTGAGCACGAGTTTCTCCATCAATGGATATCTTGACTCTGCCCCCAGTAATCTCTTACTGATGTAATAAACGGGTCTTTGCACCCTCTCTTCTTCTCGGACGAGCACTGCGCTTATCGCGTGTTTGGTAGTTGAAAGGTATAGGTACAGTATTTCCCCCGTTTCAGGCTTTGACAGGATGGGTAGTTCCGCAAGGTGCTTTTTGAGCTCCTGAAAGGCCAGCTCGCATTCCTCTGTCCATTCAAACTTCTTACCTCCTCTCAGTAAGTTGAAAAATGGAAGACCACGATCAGTAGACTTCGAGATGAATCTGCCTAGGACCGCCATCCTGCCAGTCAGACTTTGGACATCTTTGTGTCTTCGAGGTGAGGGCATGTCAATCAGGGCCTTGATCTTGTCGGGGTTAGCCTCGATTCCACGGGAGTTCACAATAAAGCCCATAAATTTTCCAGAAGATACCCCAAAAGTGCACTTCTGAGGATTTAGCTTCATGTTGTATTTCCTGAGCACGCCAAAGCACTCTTCGAGGTCATCAACATGGTTCTTGTTGAGTTGAGACTTTACAAGCATGTCATCAACATAAACCTCCATTTTGTTCCCTATTTGTTCTAAAAACATCATGTTTACGAGCCGCTGGTATGTGGCTCCGGCATTCTTGAGCCCGAATGGCATGACATTATAGCAGTATAGCCCTTTATCCGTGATGAAGCTCGTATGTTCTTGGTCGGGGGCATGCATGGGAATCTGGTTATATCCAGAATAAGCATCCATGAACGACATCAGGCCATGCCCCGCCGTGGCATCTACGAGCTGGTCGATCCTTGGTAACGGAAAACAGTCTTTTGGGCAAGCTTTGTTGAGATCTGAATAGTCAATACAGGTTCTCCACGTCCCATTGGGCTTTGGGACCAACACCGGATTGGCTACCCAGTCAGGTTAAAAGGCATCCCTAATGAATCGGTTTGCCTTTAACCTGTCAACCTCCTCCTTTAACGCCTTCTTTCTGTCTTCGTCCAGCTGTCTTCGCTTTTGTTGCTTCGAAGGAAAGCTTTTGTCTATGTTTAGTGCATGGCTTGCTACATTTGGGCTTATCCCCACCATGTCTGAGTGCGACCACGCGAAAACATCCTGGTTTTTCTTCAAAAAACAAATTAATTGCTATTTTGCCTCGTCTTGGAGGTGTTTTCCGACCTTCACCTTTTTCGAGGGATCAGCTTCCTCGAGCTGAATTTCTCCGAGCTCCTCTAAGGGTTCGAGGTCAACTTTCTCCTCAATCCTTGGATCGATCTCTTCGTCAATCTCTAAGACCATTCCGTCTTTGTTTTGTACGATGACGAGTGCTTGAGCGTTCATTTGTTTCTTTCCCCTCAAGGAGATGCTATAGCATTCCCTCCCTACCAATTGGTCTCCTTTTAATGTCCCGACTCCGCTAGGGGTCGGGAACTTAAGGGCAAGATGCCTTACTGATGAGACTGCCCCCAGCCCGACCAGGGCGGGTCTCCCGAGTAGCACATTGTAGGCAGATGGTAAATCTACTACCACGAACTCCATTATCTTGGTCACCGAGACTTGATAGTCTCCCAAGGTCACGGGGAGCTCGATGGATCCCATACAGGCAGTTCCTTCTCCTGAAAAGCCGTACAAAGTAGTTGCACATGCTTTCAGGTCGCGAAGGTAGAGTCCCATCTTCTCGAGGGTTGCTTTATAAAGGATGTTGACTGAGCTCCCATTATCTATGAGAACCCGGTGGACCCTTTTATTGGCCAGTTGAAGAGTAATGACCAACGGATCATGATGAGGGAACTGGACATGGGAGGCGTCTTCCTCGATGAAGGTTATCGGTTGTGTTTCAATCCTCTGGCTTTTTGGTGCCCTAGGTTCGGGTTCATAAGGAGACCCGTCCCCTGTCTTCAACTCGTTAACATACCTCTTTTGGGCATTCCTGACCCCTCCTGCGAGGTGAGGCCCTCCCGAGATGGTTATTAAATCCTCTCCATCTGTCGGCGGGGGCCTGTCTTCTTCCCGAGCTCGGGAGTTATTGTTTTGTGTGGTCGGAGGCGCGGCTACTCTCTGGCTCGCGGCCGTCTGACCAGTACTCTAGTTTTTGACATAATGCCGGAAGTAACCTCTCGAGATCAACCCTTCGATCTCGTCCTTCAGTTGTCGACATTCATCGGTTGTATGTCCGGTGTCTCTGTGGAACCGACAATATTTATTGGAATCCCGCTTGGATTTTTGATTTCTCATCGGGTCTGGGCGCCTAAAGGGGACCTGGTTCTCATTAGCCAGGTATATGTTCTCCCAAGACTCATTGAGCTCGGTGTATACTCTATATACGGAGAAATACCTCTCCCCTTTCTTTTTCTTTCCTCCCTCAGCTTCGGGATTACTTCCTTCGTTCTTTTTTCTCTTGGAGGGGTTCTCGGTGGCAGGTTTTGGAGCTGCTGGGTCCGCCGAGGTTGAGGCAGAGTTGATTTTTATCGTTGTAGTTTCGGACTGGGAGGTCGTTCTGAGCGTCGACCTCGCTTCCTCTACATTGACAAACCTCTGCGCTCGTCTGTTAAACTCAGTTATTGATCTTACCAGTTTTCCTTGCATGTCGTCCCAAAGGGCACTTCCCGGTAATACACCAGCTCGGATAGCCATGAGGTGCCCACTGTCATCCACATTCCGAGCTCGGGCTACTTCCAGATTAAATCTCGTTAGGTAACTTTTCAATGTTTCGCCCGGTTGCTGCCGGACGTTAGTTAAGGTGGATGCTTCTGGTCTGACCCCTACCATTGCTCTGAACTGCTTCTTAAAGTCTTTAGACAACTGCTCCCATGAGGTTATTGAGTGTCTCTTATATTTTTCGAACCAACTTTTGGCAGGTCCTGCCAATGATGTTGGAAACAACATGCACCTGAGCTCGTAACCCACGTTACTGGCTCTCACGATAGTGTTGAACGTACTCAGGTGACTACTCGGGTCGGTTTTTCCTTCAAACGTTGAGACGTGAGGAATCCGAAACCCCTGAGGAAACTGAGTGTTGGAAATATGGGGAGCAAACGGCTCGAGCTCCTCATCAGAGTCCTCATATCGACCATTTCCTCGTTCATTCTTTAAAAGCCTAAAGGCTCTTTCGAGCTGATCGATTCTTTCTTGGACTGGGTCAGTAGGAAGTGCTATTTGGAATTGATTGTCATTGATCGTGATTCCAGGCTCGCGTCTCCACAAGGGATCTCTACGCTTATTCAAGCGATCCCTCAGGTCTGGATTTTTTTGATCTCCATTACCCCGACTTTGGTTCAGGTGATTTCGCAGGTCGGGACGATTCTTGCGGCTTCCAGTGTTATTACGATCTCGGTCATGTTTACTAACGGACCTAGTCTCTCCGGACTCATCACTGGTGAAGCTCATTGCTCGGTTATTCCGTGATGGATTCTTTCTATGTCGCCTCGTCTCCGTCGTGTGAGACCGAGACGTTTGACTTTTCTCAGATGGAGCGCCTCTCCGCTCCTGGAAAGTCTCCCTGTTTCCTTGTCTTTCCCCCGCACGCCATTCATTATGATCTCGAACAGATTGAGCGTTCCTGCGGGGGGGCGAAGGATATCTTATGGGTGACGGAGGAAACCGTATAGGCGACGGTGGCTGCCACCCTTGTCGCGGCCTAGAGGGTCCGGAATTCGCCCGAGATGGGTCAGTCGCATTTGGTGCGCTCCCAGGTACCTGAGTCCGAGCCTCTGCAGGGGTTCGGTTATTCTCAGCTCCTGCAGGCACTTCCACAGGCGGGTTGGCCGGGGCCCGAGCTCGAGTACTCCTCTGAGGCCTAGGTGGAGCGGATGGCTCTATTGGTGCCGGAGGTTGAGTCGGCCTCCTTGTGACAGCATCCTTTCGCGGGCGCCCGCGGGGCCTCCGGGGAGGAACATGCATGTCCCTTGGAGGAGGGACTTGGTTTTCGCGCGGAGGCGGGGGCTGAGCCACCTGCGCCTCTGCGGCTATCCTTGTCAACTCCTCATTCCGTTTGTTGGCCTCTGCCAACAGCTCCTTCAGTTGCCGGTTTTCAAGTTCCACAATAGGAACGTACCGCTCAGGATTGTAGTACATATCCTCATCTCTTGGTGGAGGAGGTGGTCCCCGGGAATCAGAAGACCCACTTCTCTCCTCAACATCCGGGTTTTCCATTGGTTGCTTTCCAGGACGTCTTGGGTAATTTTCTTCAGGTGTGTTCTGATTGTTTGTGGCCATGATTTTCTCAGGGATGAATGCTTAAGGCTCTCAATGAAAGCACCAAACTGTTGACGCCGTTTTTCGTCAGCAGTGAAAGAAGAGCACGTAAACAATAACTGATAATGGCCAATTTAAATATGACAACACAAACACACGATTTTTACGTGGTTCAGCAGTTAAATCTGCCTAGTCCACGAGTTTCTGTTATTAAACTCAAGATTATCTCTGAAAATCCTTAAGCATGAATTCTTCAGAGTTTTTTCTCAAGGTTCAGAATTTCGGTCCCTTACAATGGTGCATGACCTCTCTATTTATAGAGAAGGCTGCAGAATACTATCCCACATTTTTTGGGTAGTTACTCTTTTTATGAATAAAATAAATGGCTTTAAATGCCTATAATCAGATATAAAAGGAAACGTCCCCTAAAGACCAGAAGACGTATAACTGACCAAATAATATCCCACGATTCTAGGGGATTTACAGTAATAAATGAGGATTACATCTCATATGGACAACACTTATAAATATTCAAGGTGGTTATCATATATCTCCAAGGCTTTTGTTTCCCAGGTTTCTCGTCATCTTTCGAACTAGAGACACCTCCCGAGGTCACGTGGCTTTCGAGACTATATGTGCGTCGAGCTCGGGACCCCTGATCCGAGGTCATCCCTGAGGATGGATGCGTCTCCGGAGATACCTTTCGAGGTCATGAATACTTCGAGGTCGTCTATGTCTTGCAGGCTCGATATTCAATCCTGGAGCATACTTCAAACCTTATGAGTCCAATTGCTGCGAATCCACCTTTCGAAGTCATTTTTAACATAGCTCGAAACCTAGGTATAACATTATTGTTTTCCAATTTAAAAGTAACAAAAAATAATTTTTTCTCATTTTAAAAAAAAAATCAAATTTGTTGCTTTTAATCAATTATTTAGGATTAAGTAAAAAAAATATTTAATCTTAAATTATTGCTTGGATTTTAAACAAAATTACTTAATCTTTAATTGAAAAAAAGTAGACAAAATGATAAATAGGAAGATTTTATTAATAATAATAATAATAATGATAAATTAAAAAATTTGAGGATATTAACAATAAAAAATTAAATTTAAAAAAAAAATGTATTTTTCATACTTAATCTTAAATTGAAAAAAAAATTGAATTTTTTTTTTAAAAAATGTAAATTTTCTTTTTCGTTAAATTAAAAATTATTTTAAAAATAATAATAATGTGGACCAATCATGTAGTGTCACGTGTCCTTTGACTAGTCTACTTTAACATTTACTTATTTATTACTTTTAATTTAAAATTAATTTTATTATACATTAATTTCATTTTGTAATTTTTTATTAAATTCTTCAATTTGTATTGGATTATTTACTTAATCAATAACAATTTTATTATATTTATATTGTATTAAATCATTTATATTTTTAACTTTTTCAATTACAAAACATCTAATGTTAATGTTAAAATTAATTATTAATTATTATGATTGGTAATTTTATTTTATTTAAATTATAGTTAAAAATTATTTTTTTGATGAATTTTTAATTATACTTAAATTTTTATTTAATTAATTATTAAACTTTTATTAATTTTACTAACTCCAACAAAATTTAGGCAGCATAAATTTCAAACTATCCCAAAAATTGAAAAACCTACAAATTAAACACATATATAACCAGAATATTCCCAGAGCAATATACAGAATATTCTCATAGTATGTACAACATAAACCAAGATTAATAACATATATCACATCTTTTTATATCAGTAACATCAAAACAATTTATTTAGTAAATATTTATAAACAAATAATATTTAATATAAAAAAATATAATATATATTTTTTTAATATACATAATCTAATCTATTTTTTAATATACATATTAAGCATTAAAATTAAAAAATATACATACTTAAATCAGTTTTTTTTAATAAATACTAAAATCATTTTTTTTTCATTATTAATCTCATTTTTCTAAAACTACACATATTTATTTATTTTTTTAACAGAAAAATATAATTATAATACCAAATATCACACACATACATATATATTAATCAATTTTCTAAAAAAATTTAACATTAAATAAACACATGTACACACTCATTTACATATATACAGATAAACATATATACATAAACAAACATATATAAAAAAAAACAAATTTAAATATGCATATATATATAAATATATTCGGACATATAAATATATACATATATATAAATTAATATATATAAATATATTCACCAATTGCGCCGGCAAAAAGCTTATTTCGTGTAGTGTATCCACACAAAACCAATCAAAGCATTATCAATTATGAGATGTCTCGGCAAGAACACACTTTGCTCCTCAGAAATAACATCACCTAAAATTTCTCTCATTCCATTAGTCATTGACATAACTTAGTAAGTTTTTTTGACTCAAATGTTCATTGAATATCAAATTTATGTATTTTACAATTTTGATTATTTTGAAATATATAGATGTCATTAATTGTTATTTTTAATTTTTACAAAAAAAATGATATTTTAAATAAATTTTTAGTATTGTTCTTAAAGAAAAAATTAATCAAACTTTTGAGTTGATCCCACGTGTTTATATTTTTGAACTAAATAATCAATCACTAAACTAAAGGATCATTTAAATTTTTTAATATTTTTATTTATTTATTTTCAAAATATATAATATCAATCACAATAAATTATTTATCTTATCTTTTAAAATACATTATCAAAAGGTTATACTTCGCATATAATGGTTTTTACAATACATATACCATACTACATCAATTCTCATATTTTAGCTCTATATCATTTAATTATCATATTTTTTTATAAAAAATTATTAATTTCAAATACAAGTATATGAGAAATAAATTTAAAAAGTTTATAAAAAATGAATAGTATTATATAAATGTAAAGTGATTAATGCAACGAAATATAAAATATTTGCAAAATACAATATGATGAAGATTGCTTAAGAATTTTTTATTTATTTTTTTCGAAGAAAAATGTAAAGGGCCAAACATTATATTGGATTCTTTCTAGAAAACACACTCCTTTTTTTTTAATGTTCATGTAGGACTAAGCACACTACATTATTATGTGATAATACATTTTAATAGTCTATATGGGACTCGCAAACTATTGATGATTGAGAATATTGGACAATTACCACAATTATTAGCAGCAAAAATTATTGGGGGTCATATGCTTTGTTTCTTTATGGTTGTAAAGTATCTATTTCTGTTTTTTTCCCTCTAGCTAATATTTCACCAAATCAAGTATATCTCAATGAATCCCTCGTGTAGTGATATACATCACTATCTTTCTATACGTAAATGATAACACATAATATTTTTTTAGTGCAAGTGTTATATAATGTCAAGCGGCAAATAGTCTCTTGTTTTTAGTTATTTTACAAAATAATTTTATTTTATTTTTTAAAATAATTATTTACAAAACAACATTTCAAACACACTTAACAACTTAAAATGATATATATATATATATTTTTAAAAAAAACTATTTTCAACAATTACAAAAACATGTAGTACATGGTACTTGATAACACTTGAATATAAAGGCATATAAGTCATCATATTTTACCTACACTAATAGTAAAAAGATGCATTTACTTTCATGAACGTACATACTATACATTAAGTCAAAGGAAGTCATTCAATGAACGATATGGGGTCATTTTACATCAATATATATATATATATATAAATGTTCAACGTTAATTTTTCTTATTTAATAAACAACAATGTTTACTTAGGGTTTTGTTCATTTAACATAGTTTAAACGCATTTGGAAATTCAAGATATATAATTATCATGTGATTAGTGGACAAATTAATAAAATATTTACAGACGACAAAACTATAGTGCTTTTACATCATCAATTATTTAACCTAGCTAGCCCTAGCTTGCCAGGATATGGGTTTGGGTGGATATAAAAAAAATTCAAAGCAAACCATCATTGCTCGAGTGGGTTGTACTTGTATATATATAGCTTTATGTATAAATTTGAACTGTAGTACGATGAGAAATGTTCGGATATGTACAAAAGGACGTGTATGTGGCATTGAAAAACGTTGGTGCTTCAATATGATCCACATGAAAATAGAAACATTTTCACTTAAAGCTAGACATTATTATTTTTTTTTTTTAGTTTTTTTTTAAATGCCAAAATTGAGAAGCGAAGACGATAAGATTTTGACCCATCTTTGTCAAAACAAGTAGTATTTGAGGCTAGATATCAAAAGAAGAAAAAAAAAAGTAGTATTTGAGGCTAGATATCAAAAGAAGAAAAAAAAAAAGTAGTATTTGAGGCTAAGGAGGTGACAACCTTTAAAATTATACTCTAGGGACCAACCAATATATATATAATGGCAAGGAAAAGGTAGCAAAAGTAACATGTTTCCATTTTTCGTAAATGGGATGTGTCGTTCTCCAAGTACAAAGAAACTATTCTGTTCCCTTCTCTATTATCTCTTTCTCTTTGTGATTTACAACCAATTTTAACATTTTTTCAATAAAAAAAAAATGCAGTACATATATCTTATTAATGTTATTTAGCTTATCTATTGAGATAGATGCTACATATGTTTGATTGACTAATAAATGAACTATTACAACATTAATGGTAACGCATGTATTAAGTTTGATGAACTTAAGATGTTTTGAGTCATTGACCATAATTAAAGAATTGTTTGGTTTGGTGCAGTTGTAGGATCTTGGAATTTAAATCTAAAAGCATGATTCTATTATTTTTCCAAAAACATAATGAAAACATAGAATAACATGATATACAAATGAAGAACCCAGGAAAGATTGCCCAAAAGCAAGGAAGGAAGAACCTAGGAAGGCGGACAGCTCAGCCCAACTCGAGTGTTCGCATTAACTCAAGCAGAAGCTGAGGTTTGACCCTCAGTAGTTACAGGTTAACTTTTTAGTGTCGGAACCCCTTATATTGTTTTGATTGATTCTGGTGCTAGACATTCTTTTGTTGTTAGTAGAATTATTGATAGACTGTGTAGACCATGTGATTATAATATTGTGGGATTTAGGACATTATTACCCACTGGAGAATTAGTAGTATCCAGGAGATGGGTTAGATCACTGCCAGTGACAGTAGAGGGCAGAGAGTTGTCAGTTGATTTGATAGAGTTAGTGATGACTACTTTGATATGATTTTGTGTATGGATTGGTTAGTACAGTATTGGGCAACCATATATTGCAAAAGAAAGATGGTAACCTTTGAACCTGAAGGTGAGAATCCTTTTGTATTTGTTGGCACTGTGCATGGACCCCGTGTACCTATGATATCTGTTCTGAGGGCTAGAGATCTATTGCAAGGAAGTTGCATAGGATTCTTAATCAGTGTGGTTGATACCACTCAGGCCATGCCAGTGGGACCAGAGACCAGATTAGTGTGTGAGTTTCTGAATGTGTTTCTAAAAGATCTACCAGGATTGCCACCACACAGAGATATTGAATTTGTGATAGAACTGCACCATGGATGAATCTAGTGTCTAGAGCACCTTACATAATGGCCCCATCAGAGTTAAAAGAATTGAAAGTACATCTACAGGAGCTGTTAGACTTAGGTTTTATCAGACCTAGTTTCTCACCTTGGGGTGCACTAGTTCTGTTTGTGAAGAAGAAAGATGGTTCTCTGAGGATGTGTATTGATTACAGAGAACTGAATAAGTTAACAATTAAGAACAAGTATCATCTGCCAAGGATAGATGATCTGTTTGATTAGTTGCAAGGTAAAGGGTATTCTCAAAGATAGACCTTCGATCTGGTTATCATCAGCTGAGGGTCAAGGAGGGAGATATATCGAAGACTGATTTTCGCACTAGATATAGACATTATGAGTTCTTAGTCATGTCTTTTGGATTGACTAATGCCCCAATTGCTTTTATGGATTTAATGAACAAAGTGTTCAAGGATTATTTGGACTAGTTTATGATTGTCTTCATCGATGATATTCTGGTTTATTCTCAGTCAGAGTCAAAACATGAGCAACATCTGGGGTTGGTTCTACAGAGACTAAGGGAACACAGATTATTTGAAAATTTCAAGAAATGTGAGTTCTGGTTATCTCAGGTAACTTTCCTTGGACACATTGTTAGTAAGGAAGGAATTAAAGTGGATCTAGCTAAGATTGAGATGGTCAGAGATTGGCCAAGGCCAAAGAATTTTTATGAAGTTAGAAGTTTCCTTGGATTGGCAGGTCATTATAGACATTTTCTGGAAGGGTTCTCAAAGATTGCCACTTCATTGACTGAGCTGACACGTAAGAATCAAAAGTTTGTATGGTCAGATAGGTGTGAGAACAGCTTCTAGGAACTGAAACAGAGGTTGATTACAGCTCTAGTTTTGAGTCTTCCAATAGATCAGGAGAAGTTTGTGATATACTATGATGCCTCACATCAGGGTTTAGGTTGTGTTCTGATGCAGTCGGTAAAGGTGATTGCTTATGCCTCACGTCAGCTGAAGGAGTATGAACAGAGATATCCTACTCATGATTTAGAGTTGGCAGCTGTGGTCTTTGCATTAAAGGTATGGATACATTACCTTTATGGGGAAAAGTGTGAGATTTATACTGATCACAAGAGTCTGAAGTACTTCTTCACACAGAAAGACATGAACATGAGACAAAGGCATTGGCTGGAGTTAGTAACAGATTATGATTGTGAGATCTTGTATCATCCAGGAAAGACCAGCGTGGTAGCAGATGCTTTAAGCCGAAAGGTTCTGGGCCAGATTTTCAATGTTAGGCTAATATATAGAGAATTAGCAGAGGATATGACCAGAGCTCGTATAGAGTCATTGGTGGGTCAGTTGGCCAACATTACGCTACAGTCTACACCGTTGGAAAGAATCAAGGAGGGTCAGTTGGGTGATCCACAACTGATCAAGATTAAAGAGGATGTTCTAGCTAGAGTGTTCAAAGATTATACAGTGTCAGAGATGGGCTTGTTTAGATACAAGGGTAGGATATGTGTTCCGTTAGACATTGTTATGAGGCGAGACATTCTAGATGAATCTCATACTAGTCCTTACTCTTTGCATCCAGGCACCACGAAGATGTATCAGGATGTAAGATCGCAGTATTGGTGGCCTGGGATGAAGGGGATGTAGTAGAGTATGTGGCTAAGTACTTGACATGTCAAAGCTGAGCATCAGAGGCCAGCAGGGCTATTTCAGCCTCTGGATATCCCAGAGTAGAAATGGGAAGACATCACGATGGATTTCGTGGTAGGGTTACCCAAGACTGTAGGTCAACATGATTCGATATGGGTTATTATGGATCGATATACCAAGTCAGCTCATTTTCTTCTAGTGAGGACTACTTATATAGTTGACTAGTACGCAGATCTCTATGTGAGAGAGATCGTGCGCCTCCATGGAGCACCGAGGTTGATCGTGTCAGATCGGGACCCCACATTCACTTCTAAGTTCTTGGGAAGTTTACAGAAGGCCATGGGAACACAGTTAAAGTTCAGTACTGCTTATCATCCTCAGACAGATGGACAATCTGATAGGACAATTCAGATATTAGAAGGCATGCTGCGAGCATGTGTACTGGACTTTGGTGGATCCTGGAGTAAGTATCTACCTTTGATAGAGTTTTCCTACAACAACAATTATCAGTCTACCATTGGGGTGGCACCTTATGAGATAATACATGGTAGGAAATGCAAATCTCCCATTCATTGGGATGAGACAGGAGAAATGAGATACTTGGGTCTTGAGGCAGTTCAGAGGACCAGTGAGGCCATTGAGAATATTAGAGCTCGGATGATTGCTTCTCAAAGTAAATAGAAAAGTTATGCAGATCTCAAACGCAGGAACGTAGAGTTCCAGGTAGGAGATTATGTTTTTCTTAGAGTATCGCCGTGGAAAGAGGTGAGAAGATTTAGGAAGAAGGGCAAGCTGAGCCCTAGATTTGTAGGTCCATTAGAGATCTTGGAGAGGATTGGTCAGGTGGCCTATAGGTTGGCCTTACCACCAGCATTGTTGGCCGTACATAACGTGTTTCGGCTCTTCGGAGGTATGTATCAAATGTGACTCATGTTTTGAGTTACGAGAATTTGGAGCTTGAGGCAGACCTCTCCTACGAAGAACAGCCAGTCCAGATACTAGACAGAAATGACAAGGTCCTGAGGAATAAAACTATACCTTTGGTTAAGGTATTATGGAGGAAAAACAAGGTCAAGGAAGCGACCTGGGAGCTGGAGTTAGATATGCAGAATCAGTATCCCGAGTTGTTCAGGTAAATTTCGAGGACGAAATTTCTGTAAGGAGGGGATAGTTGTAATGTCCTAAATTCCGTAATGAAGTTTAATGCTTGGATTAGGGGGGCAGGAGGGTCATAATTGATTTATTATGCAATTATTTGATTAAATGCATTATTATGTGGAATATATGATGATAATTGCATATTTTTATATTTTTGTGCATGTTATGATTTATGGGTGAGACCACATTATGATGTGGATATGTTTGAGCTATTCGGCATGAGACAATCCTAGAACGCAAGTTAGCGGTTTGGTCATAACGGGATTAATTTCCAGGCTCGGGGTAAGAATGGGGGTAAATTGATGTTTAGTATATTATCGGGAATGAACGGGTAATGGGTTATGATTTAATTATTATTTGATAATATTGGAATAATGAGAATTGGATGATGTTAATTATAATTAGCGGGATAAGTGAGAAATGATTGTTTTTCCCTTGGGTGGTTGTATAGGAATTAAATGGGCTTAGGGGCATTTTGGTCATTTGACTAAGGGACATATTTTAAATTAGGATGGCTGGTTGTACAAGGTTTGAGTAGCCAAAAACACAGACTCTTCTCTTTTTCTCTCCCGATTCTTTCTTCTTCTTCTTTTTGGCTTGAATTTTGAAGTGAGCTTGAGGATCAAAGCTTGGGAATCAAAGCTTGAGGTTTTAGGCTAGTGATCATGCATTGGAAGGGAGTCAAACATGTGTTTAAGGTAAGATTTCAGCTATATTTTTCTGGTTTGCTCTGTTTTTGAGTTAGTTCTTGAGCTTGAGAGTTTTAATCTTAGAAGTGGTTATTTTAAGTGGAATGGTTTAAAGCTTAGGTTTTGTTGGTTGAATGATGAATACGTTATGGCAATGCTTGGCTGTGATTTTGGGATATAATTGATGAATATTTTGGCTGGTTTGAATTGAGAAAATGGGCAGGGGAGCTGGGTTTATTGGGTCAAGTCACGACCAAGTTCATCCAAGTCACGACTTGGACCCAAGCCAGAGCCTCCCCTGGGATCTGTTAGGCAGGTGCGCCGCGACTAACTAGGCCAAGTCACGGCACACCCCTGGTACCCCAGACAGATTGCTCTCTGTCTTGGGGGCACGCCGCGACTCACTAGGCCAAGTCGCGGCTCGCCCCTTCCTTTTGTGCCAGGGAGGAGTTTTTCAAGGGTTTAGGCTCGGGGTTTCTTTTCCTAAGGCTCGAGATCGAATCTACTAATCGTTTCAGTACGATTCGAGGTCCCGGGAGCGAAGTTTTAGATTATGAACCTTTTATTGATTTATTTTATGAATGGAATTCCATATTTGGTTATGACTAGGTGACCGCTAAGGAACTTAAGGACCGATCGTCCTCAAAGGTCGTTCTTTTATTATTTCTCGCTCGAACCAGAGGTAAGAAAACTGCACCCAGTATGTGACATGCATGGTTATTGATGAAGCATGTTGAGTGGTCTATATATATATGTGTGTGTGTGGACATTGATTGCATAGTAAATACATAGCAACTTTGCTTATCTATGTATGGTACTGACTTATCAGTCAGAGAACGACAATGGTGTTTAGTATTAATCCTCAAGCTGTGACTTACCAGTCAAGTTCAGCGGTGTTATGAGCACTAGTCATATGGTATTGACTTAAGAGTCAAGAATGGCATTAATGTGTTTAACACAGGCCAAAATGATTAGATCTAATCAACATGAGCATGAAATGCTTGACTGACCCCAAGTTCGATGAAAACTAAAAGCGCTTGTCTAGTCTAAAGGCTAGTTACGTAAAGTCAGGGCCAAAAGGCTTAGGTGACTGAATTTCATGTGGCTTAGAGTGCAGAGCCCTAGAGATAGACTTATTAGTCATCTATTCAAAGTATGACTTAATAGTCACTTATCTGATTAGGGTGCGGAGCCCGAAGTGTGACTCACTATCTGATTAGGGCTACAAGCCCCAGAATGATTACCAGAATCATTTATTGATATTACATACATGCAGTAATAAGTTTTCTTGTTGAGCCTTGGCTCACGGGTGCAATGTGGTGCAGGTAAAGGGAAAGAAAAGCTTACCCAGCCTTGAGTGGAGAGCTTAGGTGGCAATGTGTACATATGCGGCCACTTGACTACCACGACCAAGGTGTTTCTCAGGGGAACTAAGGGTTAACCCTATTTTTGCCGCTTAGGTCAGCAGGTTGTAATTTTTACATTGTATGACCGTTTTGGATTGTAAATAGCTTTGTAAACACTTTTATGGGCCCATGTACAGTTTTACGTTTTGAATAAAATATATCCATTTCTTTTTATCAAGATTTTTCACCTTAGCTTATTAATGACACCTAGATGCACGTTTATAACCAAATGACTTGTTTAGAGAGTTAAGCACTGTTTAAAGTCCACAGTAACGGTCTTGGAGTAACCAGGTCGTTACATGGCCCCAGGGGCATTTTATTTATTTTAGGCTTTAGATATACTTAAGTCAAGGTAGGCTATAGAAGGAACCAAGGAAAAAAATAGAGCTTCTCTCTCTTTCTCGATCATTTCTTCTTCTCCCTCTCTTGGTTTGGTTTTGAGGCAAAAGCTAGAAGATTAAAGCTTAAGGACTTGATGCTTGAGAGTTTAGGATTTAATTGCAGCAACTGAAGGTGTTAACTCAGTGTTGAGGTAAGGATTTAAGCTTAACCTTTGAGTTTTCCTCTCTTTTTAAGGTTATTTGTAAGTTTGGAAATTTGATGATGGAGTTGGGTATTTGGAGGTGTTTTAGGTGTTGTGAAGCTTGGGTTTTGCTGTTAGATTGGTGATAATGTTTTTTTGATGTTTGGTTTTGATATTGGGATTATTGGGTTGTGTTTTTTATTGGGTTTGGATTAAAGAAAATGCAGGGAAGCTGGGTTCGTGGGGTCGAGTCGCGACCGAGTTCATGGGAGCCGCGACTTGAGTGAACCCCAGAGCCTTCACTGGGCTCTGTCTAGCAGGCGCGCTGCGACCCTCAAGGGGAAGTCTCGGCCCGCACCTGGAACCCAGACAGAGGGCCTGTTTGTCTAGGAGGCGCGCCACGGCCCTTGGGGGCAAGTCGCGGCCCACCTGTCTATTTTTGGCCAGACTTGGTTTTACTGATTTTAAGTGCGAGTTTTCAAACCTTAAGGCTCGGGATCGAATCTACTACCCGTTTTAGTGGGATTCAAGGTCTCGGGGGCTAGGTCTTGGTCTGGGAATGTAACGACCCAAATTTACTAATAAGGCTTAAGGGCCTTGATTAGTGTGCCGGGAGGGTATAACTGGATTATATGTGATTCAAATGATTAAAAGAATATTTATATGACTATTTGGATATATTTGTAGCTTGTGACTCGAGGCGATCCTAGTGAGCAGGTTAGCGAAAAAGTCACGGCGGGGATTTACACCAGGCTTGGGGCGAGCCTGGGGGTATTTCTGAGAATTTAGGAAGTATATTGGGGATTATTTGATATTCAGGAATATAATTGGTGATTATTTAGGTGTTGGGAAGTAAGCGGTAAATATTATAGACACTCGAGGAATTAGCGAGAATTTGGAGTAATGACTAAAATGCCCTTAGGAGGTTTAAAAGCTTAGTTTTAAATGGGAGGGAAGTTTGGTCTTTTGGTGTTTAAAATCAAAGATAAGTGTTGTTTTTGGCTTTATTGCCTTAGTGGAATATGTAGAAAGTTTCAGAAGTCTGAAGAAAAGAAAGGAAAGAAGGAAAAAGAAGTATAGGTCTCTTCTCTCTCACGGTTTGGGATTCCTTCTTCAATTCTTGGGGATTTTTGGAGCTAAAGTTTAGAGGAGCTTCAGACTAAGGCTTTGCACTTGGGACCTTGATCAAGTTTAAGAGTTCAGCAGGGATTAGGCATCCAACTGAGGTAAGTTTCTAGGTTCTTCTCTTGTGTTTCTGGTTTTGGCTGAGATGATTTTCTAAACTTGAGTTTTGGATGGAATCAAGGGGGATAAGCTTGAGGGAGTGAAGGGCTTGAGGCTGAAAGGACACTAGGGATAATCTAGGTTGAGAATCTCCATTGAAGGTATGAAATTCTAGCTCTAAAGTCCTGAGGTTTTTGTTGTTTCTGTTGAGTTTTTGAGCTCTAATCTCAACTATGGTGGTTTCTTTATTTTGGGGTGCATGTGATTGAGTTTTGTATGGTTGGGTCATATGGGGTGAGATATAGATGTTAGTAGGCTTGTTTTGTAGTTTTCTTGAGGTTTGGAAGGGTTTTGGAGAGTTTTGGCTCGAGGAAGTTTGAAGATGTGAAAACAGGGTGATGTCTGTCTGTGACTAGCGCTGTAGCGCTAGCCTTAGGGCGCTACAACGCTAGGCTTGGATACCTAGGGAATTTTTGGCTCTGTTTGTAGCGCTGTAGCGCTAGCCTTAGGGCGCTACAACGCTAGGCTTGGATACTTAGGGAATTTTTGGCTCTGTTTGTAGCGCTGTAGCGCCCACTTTAGGGCACTGTAGCGCTACCCTGTTCCCATAAGGGGATTTTTGGGTTATTTCCTAGGGTTTTTGCCCGGGGGCTCGGGGTTTGATTCCACCACCCCGTTTGGTGGAATTAGGGCTTCCTGAGGGCTCGGGATTGGTCCCGAGGTTAGGTTTTGGGATTGAAGTTTGGTGATGATTCTGATCTATGGCTGTGACTAGGTGTACGCTAGGGCTCGGACGGGATCGTGCTTGAGGGGTGTCATCATTGATCAAAGCTACCAGAATCCAAAGGTAAGAAAACTGCACCCGGTTATGTGAATGTGCTGGGACTAAGAGCTCCATATATTTGTATGATGTTATAGATGGTATCATGCCATAGGACATGTGATAAATGGCCTAAGAGTGTCGTAATCAATATTTGCGCAAAGGGCGCGGCTCAGCCACTGGTAGCTGAGGACAGCTTGATAATCACTAAGCTCGATTTAAGTGGGTCGGAGTCAGTGGGATATATAGAGGGTGTGACCTAAGGGCGTTGACCCTGGTTATCATATGTGAATTGGTTATTAGAATGAAATGATGAACTTGGTATGCTGGATACTTGATTATTGTGAATATTTGGAATGTTGAGTATATGATTATACTGTATGAGTTATCTGGTTGTTTGTTTGATGATTATGCTCTGTTATTATGTTTTCTTACTGGGCCTTGGCTCACGAGTGCTACGTGGTGCATGTAAAGGCAAGGGCAAAGTGGACCAGTCCTGAGATGGAGAGCTTTGGGGCTGAATGTACATAGTCAGCTGATCGGCCGCCACGGCCGAGGAGTGGTTCAGGACGAGAAGAGCCTAATTGTCTGTTTTTCCCTTAGAGTAGCTAGTAACTGTACTTTAATCCTGAAATTTTGTAAGCTGTCTTTTAACGTTACTACTTTTGGGATCCCCTGTAAAAATGTTTGATTATGATTAAATGAAACTTTTATGACCAAAATCTTTTAACCCTAGTTCAACTGTAGTTTCGGTAACACGTTTCTAACTAAATGACTTGATTAGCAAGTCTTGCACATTTATAAACACACAGTGTAACGGTCTTAGCTATCCAGAGCGTTACAGGGAATCTTTTATTACTCATTTTATTGATGGAATTTCATATTTGGTCATGATTATGTTACCACTAAGGGCCTAAGGACATGATCATTCTCAAGGGTCATTCTTAACTTATTTTACACTCAAGTCTGAGGTAAGAAAAATGCACCCATTATGTGACATACATGATTATTGTTGAAGCATGTTGAGTGCTCTATATTTGGATATATGTTGCATTATGAATACTTGGTTGCATTGTTTATCTGAGCAACGCACTGACTGATTAGTCAGAAACGACAATGGTGTTAAGTACAGGTCGTGAAGCTCTGACTTATCAGTCATGATCGGCAATAGTACTGAGCGCTGGTCGTATGGAATTGACTTGTGAGTAAAGAGAGGCAATATTGCATTGAAAGCTAGTCGATATGATTAGATCTAATCAATAGGAGCATTATATGCTCGTTCGACCCTAAGGTCGAAGAAAACTAAAGCGCTTGGCTAGTTACTCAAAGCTAGGGCTAAAAGACTCAGACGACTTGATGGTCACATGGCTTAGGGCACAGCACCCCATGTTGACTTAATAGTCATCTATTCAGGGCACAGGACCCCAGGTTGACGTCATAGTCATCTATTCAAGGCACAGGACCCTAGAATAACTTAATAGTCATTAATCCAGGGCGTAAGACCCCATAATGACTTAATAGTCATCATCTGATTCGGGCTGTGAGCCCCAAAATGATTTCATGATCGTTATTATTATTTGTATACATGCAATAATAATTTTTCTTGCTGAGTCTTGGCTCACGGGTGCTATGTGGTGTAGGTAAAGGGCAAGAAAAGTTTACCTAACCTTGAGTGGAGAGCTTAGGTGGCGACGTGTACATATGCAGCCGCTTGACCACCACGGCAAAGGTGTTTCTCACGGGAACTAGGATTTAATTCTATTTTTGCCATTTAGGTCAGCGGGATTGTAACTTTTGAACTGTAATGACTATTTGGGATTGTAAACACTTTTATGGGATCTCATGCACAGTTTAACATTTTAAATAAAATATATTCATTCCTTTTGATCAAGATTTTAACCCTGACCCATTAATAACACTTAGATGCACGGCCTAATGACTCATTTAGTGAGTTAAATATTATTTAAAGTACACAGTGTGACGGTCCTAGCTAACCAGGGCGTTACAAAATTGACCCAGTGTTGTTGACCAAAACACTTGTCAACAATGATATTTCCGTGAACTTATCCACAGAAATAAGATCTCAATCATTTAACATTTTGAACAAAGCAATTAAGGAAATCATCTTTTTACTTTTCATACAGAAGTTATAGATTTCATATCTATGATTAATACTCCATCTCAATTACACTACTAAATCTCCAAGATGTAAGTATGGGCTAGACCGCAGGATAAACTTGTAACGAACAAGTCAAAATATTTAAATAATATAATTAGTAGAATATTATCACTCAGAATAAAGATCGACTTGACCTATGGTCAACGCTGTGACATTGATTAGATTCGATAACAATAATACTTATTTATCTATCAATAATCAATATCGGTCCTAGTTTGATGTAACCAAATACATCCGATCTTATCTACTTGGTCAATATCTTGGACAAGACATTACACCTCGAATGTGTAAGTAAATTATATCGTAGATTACCAAATCAGTGAAAATCAAATGCACTTATTTAATCTTAGAACTCGTTCTTTTGAACATATAATTAAAATTAGAATCTACTGTAACCTAGTCACTATAATTATAACTATCCATGTGTTCATAATTTTATGAATGTATGTATTAATTGAATAAACATATAATAAAACAGACAAATAATGTGATTGAATAAACAAAATAATTTTCACTTCTTTTATTAATAATAAAAATATATTACATGATAAATATGATTTTATTAAGAGCATAAAACCGAACACCGGGACCAATCGTTACTTGCTCGCTAAATTAAACAAATCGCATTACCCTCCAAAAGATAGCGTGCTTGATGCTGTGAGTACACTGTTTTTGAGACATATGTGAGGTCGTTCTCGCAGGTTAAATGTCTTTGAGCATTAGAAAAAAAAAACAATATACTTGAATTGCCAAAAAAAAAAGCTTTAAAATAAAATCTAAGTTCTGTTATTGGGATCTAGATCGGGCAGACAGAGCTATTAATGAAGGCCATACCTTGATGCTCATCATCAGCCCCAGACACAGAAAGTGTCCTCAATTTTATCTACAATAATAATAATTAATAATTAATAATTAATAATTATTGTAGCCATATTTTTGTTTTGTTGTTTCTTTTTCACACACACATATATATTTTTTAAAGAACAATTTGTTTTACCATTCTAGCATCGTATAGTGTGGATTATTTAATTCAAGAAAATCGAGTGATAAAAAAAAAACCATTTTTAAGGGGTTCCTTTAGCAAGTATACATATAATATTTTCAGTAAAGTTCTATGTTCTTGAAAACCACTTTCCTAACACTTTAATCGACCATATGTTTATAATAAAATAAAAACATTTGTACTTTACAAATTAATAGAATAAGAGATATTAGTTTTTTTTTTTATTTTTAAAAAAGCTTATTGCATGCCACACTTTCTGTACTATCATTATCAACATACAAATATAAATTTCATTATACATGACTCCTCGAAATATTTATTAGGTTTTAAGTTTGTTTATTTATTTATTTTTCATAGGATATAATTCCCATATATCCTTTTTCTCAATAAAAGTTGAACAAGGGCACAATTATTTTTTCACATCAAACAAAATTTGTGAAAAATTCTTAGGTGAGAGTAAATAAGGAAGAATTTTAATCAATCTTGAGATTTGTTAAGTTTAGTTTTTTTTCAACCATAAAAACACAACACACACAATTGTTGTTTTTTACTTTGTGCTAAGAAAAAGTAATGTAACTTTAAAATATATTCATTATTATGTCATTTCCAAAAATTATGACTATATATAAAAAGAAATTGTGACAAAAAGAAATTAAAATTATATGTTAGTGACAATTTATTATGATTATATATGTTAATCATAAACTATTTTTAATTTCAACTCAAATTTATATTATAATTAAAAAATTATCACATGATATATAGTTTTTGTTAGAATATTATTTATTTGGTATATAAAATCAACTAATTGATTTAATATATTCAATATTTAATTTATTGACAAAATATTCTAATTAATGGTCAACATTGTTTGTTACCTGATTTGTTGTTACCCGATTTTTCATATCCCAACTGATTGAGGAAATATCTCAATCTGTGGCAGAGACTCTGATGGTAGGTCTCACTCTATAAATATAGAGTACCGGTCCCCAAGCTCGCTACTCATTCTGACTTTCAGTAACTCTATCTAAAAGAGTTAGTGAGAGCTTGGAAGCTCGTGTGCTCGTTCTAATTTCTGTTCTTTTCTTTTGTAGATCTAAAGCTAGATCGAGGTTATCAATAGCAATGGCTGGAGGTATACAATATTCGATTCTTTTTTGCATATGTTCATTCATATATTAATTCCGCCTACATGTATATAGAATTGTTCATATGTCTACTTTCATATTAATTCTAACATTTGGTATCAGTCGCTAGGTTAATCTCTGCCTTGTTATTTTTGTATGCATATATACACATATATTTTTTTTTCATGATTTATAGATGTGCCTATGTCTTCATCTATTCACATATATTATATATTCGTGTATATAGTTTCATATATTGTTGAAAATTGGAATTGTTAATTCAAATTTGTTTCTCAATTTAGTTGCATTAGAAATCTTTGGTAAGTGTTTCTAATAATTTGTTATTTGAGAAACTAGTTTAAAAACAAAACAATGACCATATACATACACGTTCATGGCCTTAAGTTGAAATTTTTTATTTATTTATTTATTTTTAATTCAAATATGTATTTTCGATCTATTTGAGTATTAGGACATCTTAAGATTTTTTTTTTTTTTTTTTTTTTTTTAAAAAAATGAAGAAAATGAAGAAAATTAATTTTTTGATTTATTTTGGAATTTTGTTATTTTATTCATTTTAATGCTTATTTGGACAATAAATTTTATTTTGCCAATTTAATTAAAACATATAATTTTGGTAAATTATATATTTGGAAATTAATTAAAATGTGCAATTACTTGATTTTGGTGTATGGTATATTTCTTTTATTCATGAAATATTAAATAATTGTGCTATTTTAAGAATGTAATTAATTTTTACAATTAAGTTTGTGCAATTGTTTTATTAATTCACCGGATTAATAAATGATTTTATTGTTTTATTTAGCATGAATTTCTCTGCCATTAAGTATATATATATATATGGAATTATTGTATTTTCGTACATATAATTAATTATACTAATTTGTATGATTATTTTGTTCTTATTCATGCAAAATTTATTTTTAGTATAATTATCTTTAATTTTATATGTATGCCTTTATAATTTTAAATACATTATGTATATATTCCATTATTGTGTTAGATATATTTAGATTATATTCAAAACATTAAGATAGGTTGAATAATATTTAGCACATTAATCTCCATAATTTATTCATAAAATATTCATAAAACATTTAGGGTGAATAAAATTATGAATAATTCATAAACAATTTTGTGGTTGACATAAGAACGCATGAAACTGAGACAAATGCTCAATCTAGAACGGTTTTTAATGATCTTCGGACGACCACACTAGGAGCACTACTCTCTGTGATTGCCTATTATGTTATAACGAAATTGTTCTTAGGTCTTCCTAGAGCCTAAAACATAATGTCTAGTGAACCATATAATTTTACATAATTAGGGAGTAGCCACAACATCTTTAATTATATAAAATTATATATTAATTTGAAAGGATCACATAATGGACAAAATTGTGATTAATTATATAAATATAACAATTTTACCCCACAGGGATTTTATTATATTTATATAATTAATTAGGATAATATATTAAATTAATTTTCTTAATTTACCCACAGGAGTTATGATAATTAATTTAATAGTTTTATCATAAAGTTTAATAAAGATAGAAGTTTCAAACCTTACTTTATCCCAAATAATTCGTTTGAATAATCTATCATCCTTTACATCCAATTTTATTAAATTAAAAATTTAGCCCACAGGCAATTTTTGTTTAATAAAATTTCAATCTTCAGCATGTTATACATTGGTAAAACATGACTTCATTAAGCCTCAATCTTCTAAATCTAAGTTTGTAATCCTATTCATGCAGCTTCTTCATCATCCTCTAGTTTTGCTGAAATCCTTACCGAAATTCCTGAGCTTAGGGGTGATAATTTCAAAATCTGGAAGGAACGAGTTCTTCTTCATTTAGGCTGCGCCGACATGGACTACGCAATAAGGAAGGACGAACCTGCTGCAATCACTGTGACTAGCACTGCTGCTCAGATCGCACTATATGAGAAATGGGAGCGGTCCAATCGCCTCAGCATCATGTTCATCATGTCCAAGATCCCTCTGGGAATGCGTGGATCGGTGGAGCAACCTGAGAAAGTCAAAGACTTGATCAAACTGATCGATGAGCAGTTCGACACTTCGGACAAACCACTTTACAACAACCTCATCCACCAGTTCTCATCCACAAAACTCACTGGTGTCAAAGGAGTTAAAGAACATATTTCAAAGATGAGGGACATTTCTGCTCAACTGAAGAAACTCGATGTAGTCATTCCCGAAACCTTCCTGGTCCACTACATCCTTAACCATCTTCCACCTCAATATGGGCCTTTCAAAATTTCCTACAACACACATAAGGACAAATGGAGTATCAATGAACTGATAACAATGTGTGCTCAAGAAGAAGCAAGGCTCCTGCAGGAACAAGGTGAAAGTGCTCACATGGCCACCCAAGGCAAGAAACGCAAACCATCCAAGAAGGACAAGGGGAAAAATAAAGTGCCTCCCCAAGGTGATATAAAGAAGGATTCCATCAAATGTTTCTTCTGCAAAAAGAAGGGACATGCGAAAAAGGAATGCGCCAAGTTCAAGAAATGGATGGACGACAATGGTAATCCAATTTCATTCGTATGTTATGAATCTAATATGGCTAATGTTAATATTAACACATGGTGGATTGATTCTGGATCGACAATTCACATTTCAAATTCCTTGCAGGGTTTACAAAACCTAAGGAAGCCAGTGGGAAGTGAGCAAAGAATCTTATCTGGAAACAAGATGGGCTCACATGTGGAGGCTATAGGAACGTGCCATTTAGTTTTAAGTAGCGGTTTTGTTTTCTCTAGAAACTTGATTTCCGTTTCAAGACTTGTACCTTTTGGTTTTTCCTTTACATTTTCAGACAAATCTTTTTAATTTATATAATAAATCTGAATGTGTTGGAAATGGTATTTTGTCTGATGGTCTTTACTGCCTTAATTTACAAAACAATACCGCTTATAATACTATGCACGTTCACGCTGGCAATAAAAGATGTGTTATGAATGAGAATTCCTCTACATTATGGCACCGGAGATTGGGACATATCTCTATTGATAGAATTAGAAGGTTAGTAAATGATGGGGTACTCAATACCTTAGATTTTACTGATTTTGATACTTGTGTGGATTGCATTAAGGGAAAGCATACCTCCAAGTCTAAGAAAAGTGGTGTCCATAGGAGTTCTGACCTATTAGAAATCATACATACTGATATATGTAGTCCAGACATGGACTCATATGGTCAGAAATACTTCATCTCTTTCATAGATGATTACTCACGCTACATGTATATCTACTTACTTCATAACAAAAGCGAAGCGTTAGATGTCTTTAAGATATTTAAAGCTGAAGTAGAGAAACAATGCAACAAGCAAATTAAGATAGTGAGATCAGATAGAGGTGGAGAATATTATGGTAGATACACTGAAGATGGACAAGCACCTGGTCCTTTTGCAAAGTTTCTTCAAGAAAATGGGATTGTTGCCCAATATACCATGCCCGGTACACCCGAGCAAAATGGTGTTGCAGAAAGGAGAAACCGAACATTGATGGACATGGTGCGAAGTATGCTTAGCAGCAACCCTAAACTTCCTAAATCCTTGTGGACTGAAGCTCTAAAGACATCCGTGTACATATTAAATCGAGTTCCAACCAAGGCAGTCTCCAAAACTCCTTTTGAATTATGGAAAGGTTGGAAACCGAGTTTGCAACATGTACGCATTTGGGGATGCCCATCTGAAGTTAGGGTATACAATCCACAAGAAAAGAAACTGGACCCAAGGACCATAAGTGGATACTTTATTGGTTACGCTGAAAGGTCTAAAGGTTACAAGTTTTATTGTCCATCTCATAGCACTAGGATTGTGGAATCAAGGAATGCAAAATTTCTTGAAAATGCCTTGATTAGTGGGAGTGATCAATCCAAGGACTTAGGTTCTGAGAAAGATCCTTTAGAACCCTCCACCTCAAGAGCAAGATTGATTGTGGTCGATAACACCCCTGCAGTCCAAATGGATGTTGAACCACCACAGCCAATTGTTGAAGATCCACAAGTCAATGATGAAGTTCAAATGGATCGAGTTGTTCAAGAGTTGCCTATAATTGTTGAACAACAAGCTGAACCACCCGCTCCTCAAGAGCCTGCTGGTGTAGCCTTAAGAAGATCCACTAGGATAATAAAATCGGCGATACCTAGTGACTACATTGTGTATTTGCAAGAATCTGACTACAATATTGGAGCCGAAAATGATCCAGAAACGTTTTCACAAGCTATGAATAGCAAAGAATCGGAACTGTGGTACAATGCCATGAATGAAGAAATGAATTCTATGAAAAGCAACGGAGTCTGGGATCTTGTTGAGTTGCCTAATGGGGCGAGGGCTATTGGGTGTAAATGGGTCTTCAAAACAAAGAAAGACTCATTAGGCAACATTGAGAGACACAAAGCGAGACTCGTTGCTAAAGGATTCACTCAAAAAGAAGGAATTGACTACACGGAGACCTTTTCTCCGGTATCTAAGAAAGATTCCCTCAGAGTTATCCTGGCATTAGTTGCTCATTTCGATTTAGAGCTACAGCAGATGGATGTGAAAACTGCCTTCCTAAATGGTGACCTAGAGGAGGAGGTATACATGAAACAACCAGAAGGATTCTCCTCTAGTAATGGTGAGCATTTGGTGTGCAAGCTTAAGAAGTCCATCTATGGTTTAAAACAAGCGTCCCGCCAATGGTATTTAAAATTCCATGATGTCATCTCTTCTTTTGGATTTGAAGAGAATGTCATGGATCAATGTATATACCAGAAGGTCAGTGGGAGTAAGATTTGTTTTCTTGTTTTATATGTGGACGATATTCTTCTTGCAACCAATGATAAGGGCATGCTACATGAGGTGAAGCAATTTCTCTCAAAGAACTTTGAGATGAAGGATATGGGTGATGCGTCTTATGTCATTGGCATTAAGATCCATCGAGATAGATTCAAAGGTATCTTAGGTCTATCTCAAGAAACCTACATTAACAAAGTTTTAGAGAGATTTCGGATGAAAGATTGTTCACCAAGTGTTGCTCCTATCGTTAAGGGTGATAAATTAAATTTGAGCCAATGTCCAAAGAATGATTTTGAAAAGGAAGAAATGAAGAACATCCCATATGCTTCTGCTGTTGGAAGCTTGATGTATGCTCAGGTGTGCACACGACCCAACATTGCCTTTGCTGTCGGAATGCTAGGAAGATTTCAGAGTAACCCGGGATTAGACCACTGGAAAGCTGCAAAGAAAGTTATGAGGTATCTTCAGGGTACTAAGGATTACAAACTCATGTTCAGACGAACCGACAAACTGGAAGTAGTTGGCTACTCAGATTCAGACTTTGCTGGTTGTACTGATTCACGTAAATCAACTTCTGGTTACGTGTTTATGTATGCCGGTGGAGCTATATCATGGAGGAGTAACAAACAGACCTTGACTGCTACTTCTACTATGGAAGCCGAGTTCGTTTCGTGTTTTGAGGCTACATCGCATGGTGTATGGCTAAAGAGTTTCATTTCAGGCCTTAGAGTTGTAGATTCAATATCTAGGCCATTGAGAATGTTCTGCGACAATTCAGCTGCTGTATTCATGGCTAAGAACAACAAGAGTGGTAGTCGAAGCAAGCACATCGACATCAAGTACTTAGCCGTGAGAGAACGTGTTAAAGAAAATAAAGTGGTCATTCAACACATTAGCACTGAATTGATGATTGCTGATCCTTTGACGAAAGGCTTGCCACCTCATAAATTCAAGGATCATGTAGTGAACATGGGACTTGGTTCCCTTATGTAAATTTATTGTACAAACTGAAGTTATTATCAATGAAACTCTTATTTTTGATATTTTCTCATATTTATGTGCATCTTAATTTTATTTGAGAAAATTTTACTTTCATAGGACCTGAATAAACATAAGGTTTATTCGTTTAAGTACATAGCCACATAAATTACAATGTTATGTAATAAATATATTGTAATACATGGAAGATAATACTCGTCATAAAAAGAGGACCTATCGCCATGATTCATGTGTTTATTATCTAACAGGGATGATCGTCGGGCTTAAGTAATACATTAATTTAAATGCTGACCAAGTGGGAGAATGTTAGAATATTATTTATTTGGTATATAAAATCAACTAATTGATTTAATATATTCAATATTTAATTTATTGACAAAATATTCTAATTAATGGTCAACATTGTTTGTTACCTGATTTGTTGTTACCCGATTTTTCATATCCCAACTGATTGAGGAAATATCTCAATCTGTGGCAGAGACTCTGATGGTAGGTCTCACTCTATAAATATAGAGTACCGGTCCCCAAGCTCGCTACTCATTCTGACTTTCAGTAACTCCATCTAAAAGAGTTAGTGAGAGCTTGGAAGCTCGTGTGCTCGTTCTAATTTCTGTTCTTTTCTTTTGTAGATCTAAAGCTAGATCGAGGTTATCAATAGCAATGGCTGGAGGTATACAATATTCGATTCTTTTTTGCATATGTTCATTCATATATTAATTCCGCCTACATGTATATAGAATTGTTCATATGTCTACTTTCATATTAATTCTAACAGTTTTTAGAGTGAAATCATGTATTTTTTAATTCAATAATTTGATAGCATAAATATAAAAACTTTAGAGAATATAGAAATTAAACATGTCTTACATATCCATTCTCTCTATCTTTTAAAAAAAATATCTTGTTCTAAGATCTAGTTTCATTTGATGTGTCATTGGATGTCCTTTTCCCCTTCTATTTCATTTTTTTAGTAATGTTATAAGAACACTTTCAATGGATATTCTTTTTTATCCTTCAAAATACACCACTAAAACAATATTTTATTTATTTTACTTCAAACTTTTACTTTACACCATACATCAACTTCTCTATTTTTTCTCTATATCATTTAAATATTATATTTTTAACATATTTTATTCTTTTTAAATATTTTCTTTAACTCTTAATAATTAATATCATTATATTTTTTAATATTTATAATATTTGTCTATATTTTCTCAAACTATTAATATTATAATATAAATTATTTATATATTACATAAAGTAGGGTTGAGTATCGGTCGGTTTGAGCGGTTTTTTTCTATTATAAAATCCAGATTTCGGTTTTCGGTTCGGATTGGTGCGATCCAAAAACCGACCGACCTACTTACAACACCAAAAAACAACCGACCAATTTAGACCGCTGTTTGGTCGGTTAAAACCGCCCAAACCGAACTTGATTTTTTATTTATTTATTTTTTAAATAATTTTTAAGGAAATTTAATTTTAAAAAAATATAGATTATTGAAATCCATTTTTTTAAGTTTTTTTTAATATGAAATTGATTCATTTAATTTGTTAACTTAAATATTTTAACTTTATGATTTGAAAACCTAAATACATGGTTACAATGCTATATCTACAAATTTGGAACCTAACCATATTCGGTCGGTTTCGGTTTGTACGGTCGGTTTGTGACCATCTTATAAACCGACCGATTTAATGTCGGTTTTCGCCAAGGCGATTTCAGCGGTTTTCGGTTTTGTCGGTTTCGGTTTTTTCAGTGTTCGGGCAGTCGGTTTGAGCGGTTTATTCGGTTTTTTGGATTTTTTGCTCAGCCCTAACATAAAGTATATGTAATTGGTAATCAAATTAAATTAAAAATTATTTTTTAATGTGACCTGATTATATAGAGAAATATATAATATATTTTTATATATAAAAAAATATATAATATATATTTATATATATCCAAATATATGGAGATAGATAAAGAAAGAAAGAGTGAGAGTGAGAGTGAGAGTGAATAGTAAATATGTTATTTATATATATATGGTGAAATACAGAAAAAAATATTAAAATATTTTTTAAGGAGCGATAAAGTTTAGTTATATGTGGAGATGTATTATTCATGAGGTAATATATTAAGGTATTATAGTTCATCCAATGGAGATGCATTTTAAGAGTTTTGAGCTAAATTTTAGCTAAGTAACTATTATAGCTCTTCTATTGGGAGTGCTTGGCACAATATTTGTAAATTTAAAAGATTATATGATCTATATTAAAGTATGTGATTAAATTTAAAAGTTTTAATATTTTAAATTAGAATATGTGAGACATGATTTTAAATTTAATTACTTATTGTATATCACATTAAGTGGTGTTGGACACCATAACTCATAATAACATATATATTTCTTATTCTATATGTCATTTTACTTATTTCATTCCTCTCTTCCCCATCATTTTTTAGCCTAAAATTGTATAAATAGAATTAAAGTAGTATATTTTAGTCATTTTACTTAAACATAAATATGTAGTATAGAAAATTATTACACCCAAATTTCAAGAATAAAATAAATAGCCTTGAAATGTAGGCTTAAAATGGTTAAGCTCGTATCTACAAATGTTGGCAGCACACTTATACGAATTGTTAAGTGATTCTAGATCTGTTATTAGCATTCAAGCATGAGTCGCACAGTTCGAGCTTGAGTTGCAGGCTCGAAGACACCAACCTTCTCCGAAGAACATACCTAACCAAATTACTGGATAAGGAGGAGGTTATAACTGGAGCGATGAGCTCAAAGCTTGGCTAGTCTCGAAAGCGCGTCGACACAACAATCGAGCTCAGTGACGCGTTTTCTACGTGGAAAAACTGTTAGGAAATCCCTATTTCATAGGGATTCGTTATTATCATATATTAAAACCCTATTGTCATGATATATTATATAATCAGCGCATTTATAGTATTTATTTCAAATTTATTTGATTTGTTGTAACTTCCCTGAACTAGAGGAAGTTATTCTCATAATCAAATCTATAAATAGCTTGGAGTAATTCATTTGTGGGGACACGCAAAATTGTACTAGAGAATACTCAGCCAAAATTGCTTTCGTTCAAAGCTTTGGGAGAGTAATGATAATAACAGAGACTCGTGGACTAGACAAATTTTAACTGCTGAACCACATAAAAATCCTCCGAATCCTTCTATTTTTGATATATTTTTGTTTAGTACTCTTCATATTTAAGTTGACAAAAAACAGCGTCAACAAAAATATTTATAAAATAAATGTCTTTATAATATCTTTTAATTTAGTTTATATAAATTTATTTGTAGTAGATATTATTTTATGAAAATTCATTTTTAATACATACATTCCATTATGTTAAAATTAGATACTTACATTCATATATATATATATATATAATACAAACAATGTGTAATGCATGTTTGCTTAATTTTAATTATAGAATTTATTAATTATATTTTTTTAATTTGTATCATTGTCATATAAATTTCAAATAAATAAATAATATTATATATAAAAGAATGACATAAACATATTAAATGAAAAATTAAACCAAAACATTGCTTATAATTTAAAAATATATATATAAATTTTTTAATAAAAATTAAGATTGTGTATTATATATTATTATTATTATTATTATATTTTATAATATTTAAATTATATTAATATAAGTATTAAATATTTAGTCTTGTATTAAATATTATTATAATAATATTTGAATTCATATTAATATAATTATTAAAAAATTAGGATTATATATTATTATCATGATAATATTCTATAATATTTAAGTTTATATTAATATAATTATTAAATATCTAATTTTGTATTATATATTATTATAATAATGATATTTTATAACATTTGAATTTAAATTTAAATTTATATTAATACATATGTAGTCTTATATTAAATATTATTATAATAATAATATTTTATAATATTTGAATTTATATTAATATAATTAATAAATATATATTTTTAATTAGTTTTAAAGAAATATTCCGTTAAATATTTATAATATTTCATTAAAGTTAACAAAACAAATCATTAAAACTAACTATATATGTTACTTTTTATTTAGAAGATACAAAATATATTGTATTTAATAATTAAAAGTTCTATCTATCAATAAAACAATATATAAAATCAAATTTTATTCTTAGATGTATCTGTAACATGAAAATATATTTATTATATTTTTTATTCACATTTTAGTTACTTTTTCTTTTATAGATTTTTATTCGAAAAGATAATGAACGAATATTAATCGGGAGTACAATTACTACTTTAAGAATTTTAAATATGAAACATAAAGCTGCTGAAGGGAATTAGTGCCGCGACATGCTCTTATAAGTCACAGCGCTAGTGGAAGTCAGAATTTAAATCAGGAGGACATCAAAGATGTGACAGTCAGAATCCCGTGATTTGTTAGGGGAAAGACCGGGTAAGCTGTGCAATCCCACACCGCTTGGGGAAGGTCAAGCGTGATGATTCTAAGGCTGTGTAGGTATGGGACTACACAGTTGAAGATGGCTTAAATGGATTGATGGGTACTACCTATATCAACAATATGCATCTTCTTTTCGGTAGCCCATCACTTGAGAACTCCAAAGTTAAGCGTACTTGACCTGGGGTAATCTAGGGATGGGTAACCTCTTGGGAAGTTTTCCTAGGAAGCATGTGAGTGAGGACAAAGCACGCTGAAAAGACTCGTGTTGGTTTGTAGGGCCAGTCGTCATTCCAGAAAGCAGCCATAGTGACGTGGGACGTCACAAATGGTAGTCAGAATCCCGTGATCCGTAAGGGGAAAGACCGGGTAAGCTGTGCAATCACACACCGCCTGGGGAAGGTCAAGCGTGATGATTCTAAGGCTGTGTAGGTATGGGACTACACAGTTGAAGATGGCTTAAATGGATTGATGAGTACTACCTATATCAACAAGATGCATCTTCTTTTCGGTAGCCCATCACTTGAGAACTCCAAAGTTAAGCGTGCTTGACCTGAGGTAATCTAGTGATGGGTGACCTCCTGGGAAGTTTTCCCAGGAAGCGTGCGAGTGAGGACAAAGCACGCTGGAAAGACTCGTGTTGGTTTGTAGGGCCAGTCGTCATTCCAGAAAGCAGCCATAGTGACGTGGGGCGTCACAAAAGACACAGACCGCGACTTGATATTGCCTGAGTTGCGGCGCCTGAAGACATACGAAGACTTGGAAGGCCTTTTAAACAGACACGGGTCGCGACCTAGGGAAGGCCAAGTGGCTGCCTGCCTATGAAAAACAACGGATTTGTGATTTTTTTACTATAAATTCAGACTTAGGGTTTAATTAGAAATTATGTCAGATTTTAGTTACGTTTTTAGAGACTAATTTTGATTCTCATACTAGTTTTCCTGCACTTTTATATTTTTTTTCTTTCTTCTTCAAGTTTTTTAATCTTATGTTTCTGAATTATTATTTTGTTGATTTAGTCATGTCTGATATGAACTAATCATTTTATTCTAGGGTTTAATGTAGTCACTTGGATTTCTATTTAATTTAATTATGATGTTCTATTGATTTTTATTCTCTATTCTAATTTATATAATGTTTGCTTAATGCTAGTAAATACCTGATCAATATTTGCTTGATTTATGATTTTGATTCAAAATTCGAAAGATGAAAATTGAATATGCAATCATTATATAGACATAAGTTACATATTGGACGAAAGTACCTGTATAGCTTGTGTAGTAATTAGGTTTCTATGCTTAATGTCTGCTATATGTTTAAGTTTATCACAGAGATGTAAAAAACCTGGATATAGGATGAGATCTTATATCTTGAAAAAGAATAGGGATCGATTTATGTTAACTTGCTATTAGAATAAGAATGAAGAAATTTAGAACTGATTAATAAAATTAGTAAACTGAAAAGTTGATGAAGTTAATACCCTAGGTCTTTTTATTATCAATTATCATCCTTTAATTAGTTATTTTGTTCACAGTTATTTAAAAGTATATAAATAGATTTATTCATCTAAATTTTGTTGGCCAAATAGAAATTAAAGAACAATTATTGGTAATTGGGTAATAGTCTTTGTGGGAATGATACTCTATTTACTATCTATATTACTTGAATCGATTGCGTGCACTTGCGTATTATATTTTCACGATCAAATATTGAAAATAATATTGACTAAAATTGTGTACAAATGAAGTTTTTATATTGATTTATCAAACTTAGGGTAGTGTTTGGTATTAACTAAATGAGAGTTATGTAAACACATTTTAAAATAAAGAAGAAGGTAGTAAAGTGATGTTGTACCCAGTTTTCGAGCCATGTTAAATGTGACCTCGAAAGCTGGATTCGCAGCGAACGAACTCGTACAGTTTGAAGTATGCTCCAGGATTAAATATTGAGCCTGCAAAACTGAGACGACCTCGAAATATTTACGATCTCGAAAGGTAGCTTTCGAGACGCATCTATCTTCAGGAATGACCTCGGATCAGGGGTTCCGAGCCTGACGCGCATACGATCACGAAAGACATGTGACCTCGGGAGATGTCGTTAGCTCGAACGATGATGTGAGACCTGGGAGAATAAAGCCTCGGAGATATATGATAATAACTTTGAATATCTACAAGTGTTATCCACAAGAGACGCAGTCTACATTTATTACTGTAAATCCCCTAGAATCGTGGGATATTATTTGATTAGTTATACGCCCCCTGGTCTTCAGGGGACGTTTCCTTTTATATCTGATTATAGGCATTTAAAGCAATTTATTTTATTTACACAAAAAGAGTAACTACCCAAAATATGTGGAATAGTATTCTGCAACCTTCTCTATAAATAGAGAGGTCATGCACCATTGTAAAGGACGGAAATTATGAACCTTGAGAGAAAACTCTGAAGAATTCATGCTTAAGAATTTTCAGAGATAATCTTGAGTTTAATAACAGAGACTCGTGGACCAGGCAGATTTAACTGCTGAACCACGTAAAAATCGTGTTTTGTGTTGTTATATTTTAATTGGTCATTACTGTTTGTTGTTGTAGAGTCCAAGAACTTTACTTAGCTAATTGTTTAGTAGTATTATAGTATGTTTAGTGTTATCATTGTTACTTTGGATTTTTGGTTCAGACCGGGAGTTATTTGGACACTCATAGTAGTACTTATAGATTTTCTAAGTTTAACCTATAGTTTAAGAATATTAAGTATAACCTAAGGTTTGATTAATGTGTCTGATATTAAGGATTATATTATTATATTATAAGGTTTAGACATCAACCAATAGGATTTTAAGCACATGTTTTGAATGGTAATTAAGGATTAAGTATTTTTGAGGATTAAATTAAATAAGGGTAAAAGTTTGAATGTATAGGGTCAGTCAGCAGCTTTGAGCACGTTGAGGGCTTAGTCAAGGCTGTTTACTCCATTCAAACTCAGCTAAAAATGTGTAAATTCGTGTTTAAATATTCAGCGTATGCCGATATATCGCAGCTATAGGGGGCGATATGTCGCAGCACGTAGATACGGAAAACACGAATCGATGCACGGTCGCCTCGGGAACAAAGGTCCAGGCGATATATCGCCTATAGGGGGCGATATATCGCCTCCACCAGCATGAATTCAAATACATTTGAATTCTTTTCCCTTCAGCCATTCAAACTCCTTCAACAGTCCAGCATCTTCTGAACGAGTCTTCAGCCTCTGCTGAACGATTATTCAAATGATTTTCACTTAAAAAGCCATTATTTTTATTCAAGTAAAATCAAGATATTTTCATTCCCAAACTCTATAAATAGGACCTAGTACCCAGCCATTATTCACCATTTGCTCTAAGTTCAGAGGCTGCTAGTGTTAAGTGAGTGTGAGAGTGTAAACACTTGGTTTGGGGAAAAACTATAAGCTTAAACATCATAAGCTTATCAAACACTTTGGGAAGTGAGTGCTATAGTATTTCGGTGGATGTTAGATTGATCTTGCAATCTTTGAGGTAAACCCAAAACTCTAGTTCTTTTCTGTATTTTTATGTTATTTCCTTTCTCAAAACCTTCTACTCAGTCCCCTAACCTTATTCTTATTTTGGTTAGGGAATCCAAGCTTTTAAGCATATAAGTCGGTAAGTATGTTTTCTATGGTTTAGTCTTTCCATCTCTTTCATTTCATCTCCTTTCTTTAGACTTACTCTTTCTTATGGTTTTAGGAGTGTTCCAACAATCCCAACTCAGTCCATAATCTCGGTAACTTTGGTAAGGAAATAGGCTAGAATCAACATGTTATGTGATTATGTTATCTATATGTTTTATGTTATTAAAAGTGTTATGATATATGTGTATGTTTGTAGGCTTGGGCATATGACCCATATGACTAACAAGACCCCAAATGGGTTATGGGCATATGACCTACTTAGCTAGTAGGACCCCATTAACCCCATGGGCATATTCTTGTTTAGCCTATGGGACCCCAAGTAATAATGGCCATTATAATAAGTGTATGTTATATGTGTTATGTTAAGTCTTTATGTTTTCTTATGAAATTATGTATGTGACTTTGTGTTAGATTTTCCTTACTGGGCATTAGACTCACTCCTTTCTGTTTATGTGCAGGAAAATAAGTTTAGAGGCGGAAAGATTCGTGACGCTTGGAGAATGTGTATCGATGATGAATGGAGTCAAGGGGCCGAGCGTTATTCGATTCGAGGATATAGTCTCCTTTTATGTTTTTATGGTTTTTATGTGTATTTTCCGCATTATTATGTAATGTCTTTTATTTTAAATCTTGTTTTGTTTTAAAGACAATGGGATCCCAAAATCCTTCTTAGTATTCTGTTTATTTGTAAATAACTCTTATTTTCAAGTTACTCAATAAATTATGGTATTTTCGTAAAAATGTAAGTTTTATGTATAGTTTCGATAATGGTCCAATTAGTCTAGATTAGTGAGTCATTATAGTTGTTTACATGCTCTCCTTTCACTGTTGACGAAAAACGGCGTCAACAAGTGACATGATCCTTTATAAATATTATAAAAAATAATAATAAAGATCTAATACTAAATAAACTTAAATTAATTCAACAAAACTAAAACTAAGATCTAGATTAAAAAAAATTAAATGATTTGTTTTCCCCTTCTTCTTCCTCTCAACGACCTCGTTAATGGAAGATGTTGGACAGAACTTGGAACTAGAGCATGGGAAACGAATTCAAGGAAGTGTTAGGAGACAACTTCATAAGTGGTCGATAGGGGTCACAGTAGTGTTGTTCAATAGTTTTGCAACCTGAATAACCCGCACAAACACAATCCGGAAAAATTGACAAAAAATACAACTCGAAAAACCTGAGATTCATTTCAAATTGTCCAATTATTACATTAGGTTTAAAATTTATTGCAATATGCCCAATTAAAATTTTGTTTAACTTTTTTTTTAAAAAAATATTTGTAAAATTATTAATTATACATTATATAAAATTGAATTTAAATTAAATTTAAAAGAAAAAAACCCTAAATTTTAATTAATTATACATTATATAAAATTGAATTTAAATTAAATTTTAAAGAAGAAAATCCTAAATTTTAAAGTAACAATTATACAAGTTACAAGTCCAAATAAATTTTTTGAACATAATTAAAACTTTTAGTGAAAAATAATTTTTGTTTAATTTTCTTTAGCGATTTGGGCGGGTTAAACCTTCCAAACCGATAGTCAAGTTGAAGTTCATTTTTTTTTCATTGGACATGTTATGGGTTAGCAAGTACCAAATCGATTATATGTTTGGATGGTTGAAAATCCGTCTATCTTGCCCAAATCGACCGATGAATACTCCTAGTTCACTACAATTCTTAGTGACAATAGAGGAGGCATCAACAAGACAAGTGAATGGGCTTAGAGGTGGAGTTCAGGCAAATCTTAGGTGACAACTTCATGGGCACACTGAGCAATGACTTAAATGGCAGGCAACAACTTCAGCAGTGGGTGACAGGCTTCATGGCAATGTTGGGCCATGAAAGAGGAAGCAACGACAAGACGAGTATCGTTGCTTGGGCATATCTTGTTTTGAAATTTCAGTTTAATTAAGGAAATATTTCAACATATTTTTTAGCTTTAAGTTTGACTTATAAGATATTGAGGTATAGATTTATGAGATTTATTTTAGATTTGAATCATCGTATTTGTTTTGTTCAAAATTTGTAAGAAATTTGAATTTGTTTTTGTTTTGAATAATATTGACGCTTGATGTAATTTTGGTATGATATTATGTTTTAGATTGGTAAATTTGATTTAGATTTTATTTTGATATTTGAGTTTTAGATTTCAAGAATAAAGGTGAAAATGGGGTGATTTAAGAAGGAAAAAATGACGAAGAAGATCGAGGAGGAAGAAGAAGCAAAACAAAAAATGTTAAACATTTTTTTGTCAAAAATATTGTATTAGATTAAGATTACAAATGTTGATAAGTACAAATTGTAAGAGATATCTCTTCCATCCAAGAAAGTCCATTGTCTAGCCTAAGGGCATGCTTAGCCAATCCATGGGTTGCAACATTAACGTTACGACTAACATGAGAAATGGATGCTCCCGGATAGTTAGACAATAAAACATTTATTTTAGAAAAAATGACTTCCAACTCATTGTGTATCCAAAGCTTGAACCAAGGACAGTGAGTCAGGGAAGAAAGTTTTTACAGGTAGACCAATTTCTCGAACCCATCTTAGTCCTACCAATAGAGCTAGCGCTTTTGCCTAAAAAGTCGATAAAACACTGGTATCACAAAAACCAACACATATAAGAATATTTTAAATTTATCAATTACAAAAGATGTTATTTGTTTGAAAGTGTCTAACTAAAAGGGTGCCCCTTTGGTTATGGACTAAGCTATTTTTATATACCTTGTAGTGGTTTAGTGAGAGCTACTTTAATATTCTTATCTGCTGAGAAAATGACAATTCCAAAGCCAACCATATTTATAGGGGCCGAAATTGCTGCATCCACGTGTGAGATCATGGATTTATATTCCTTCCCTCCTCTGATTCAAATGTATCCCTCTTGAAGGTACTTGATCATTTTGAACTTGCGTATTTCGTATATCGTCACAATAAGAGGATAGTCACACCAGCACTTATTATGGTGTTCTTGCTTTTTGATCATAGGTTTTCTTATTTCTTTCAAACCAAAACAATCAAAGCCACAATTAGCTTCTTTTCAAAGAATTATTTTTCTAAGATTTCATAAGTATATAGTAGTACACCTTTGAATGATATATCTTCTTTTTGAGTTAAGAGAAAAGGATAGTCCAAAAGCTTCCATATCTCTTTATAGAAAGAGCACTAGAAAATTGCATGTGCATTAGAGTCATCCCTATAACCACATAAAAGGGAAATTTCTATGGGAAGATATATTATGATGATAAAGTCCACTTAGTGTAGGCAAAATCGCATGATAATCTCTCCACCCGAAGTGTAATATTTTCCTTGGGATTTTAGTTGCCCATAAATATTTCCACTATATCGAAAGAACTTCAGTCGACGAGAAGGGAATAGACCTATCATTATTCATAGCTAGATTGTATCCACTTTTAGTGGAATAACTTCCACGATTGGTATAGTGCCATAGCCAAGAATCTGGATGTCCAAAATGGCTAATAGAGGTGGTTAAGATAAGTTGTGAATCAAGGCTATTAAAGCATTGTTGGATTAGAAATTTATTCTATATGCTTAGAGATTAGGGTTGTGCATACAATTTTGCAAACCGCCCAAACCAAACAAAAAAAACCGACAAAAAATGCAACCCAAATAACCCGACAAAAATTCAAACTGGCCAATTATTATATTGGGCAATTTGAGAATTATATCAACTCACTCAATATAACCTGAATAAACCAATTAAGAGTTTTTTTTTCATTTATACATACATATATTACGTATATTATTACATATATTATTTAAAAAAATTTAATAATGAATTTAGAATAATGTTTTAAGGTTTCAATTTAGAATAATATGTCTAAGTTTGGAAGATTTATACTAAACTTTTAGTTTGTTGAATTTAATTATTTGAACATTTTTTTTAAAAAAAAAACTTAAGATTGGTTTGGGCGGGTTAACTCGACCAAACTACAAAAAATATGGACGGATTAAACTTTTTTTTCTTAATTGGACAGGTTAGAGTTGGATTTTTGCAACCCGATTTTTACATTGTATTTATTAAAATATGTTATAACCCTACCAAACCGATCAATGAACACCCATACTAGAGATTCTATGAGTTGAAAGACTCTCATATCATTAGTTGTTCCTCTAGAAATTGGTAAAAAAGATGGTGGTCTTGGAAAACAAGGATCATTAAAAGCCTTAGTGTTACCTCCATTCCTTATTTGCCTTCTTAAGCCTTTGATAAGTAGTTCTCTTCCCAAAAGAATGCTATGCCAAATCATAGATAGAGAATTAACTACTCTAGATTCCAAGAAGCTTGTATTTTGAAAATATCTAGCCTTTAGCACTTGCGCAATGAGAGATGAGGGGTTCATCATTATACACTAGACTTATCTAGCTAACAAAATTTGATTATATTGGACAAAAGATTTTGAAGCTTAAGCCTCTCTCGTATTTTGGCAAACACATTTTATCTCTAATGAATTTTCCATTTGGATTGAAAAGACCCCCACCAATACCCTTCAATCTCATGACATAGCCCTTCTGGGATTTTAATGCATGACGTGAGATATGTTGGCATAACTTGAATAAGTACTTTTAAAAGGGTTTCCTTTCCTTCTTGAGAAAAAAGCTCGGTTTGCTAAGAATATAAATGTAACCATATTTTCTCTTTAATTGTTCTAAAAAAATTATTTTGTTTATATTATATTTTTTTTTTCTTCAGGTTTTCATTAATTAAAAAAAATTACGAAATGGATTAGTAATATTGTGACATGTGACAATCCACTTGATAAAAGTCTTGGTTGGCTAGACTTTTAAAAGCCAGTGTTTTTAAATGTTAAAAACACTTTTAAGTATTTGGTTGGATTTTTAATGAACTTTAGCTTTTGATTCTAAAAAGCTCAAAAATTCTTTAAGGGGAAGCTAATCTTTGTACCTTCTTGAGAAACTCAAATTTAAGAGCATAAACTTAGCCAAACAAGTCCAATTATGTTCACGGATGCATTGTTTTAGTAACATTCAACAATTTCGCCCTTAAAAAAAAGTTTCGAATTCAAGATTGTAACAATGCGAAAACAACTGCAAAATATCTTTTTCTATTTTAAAAAATAAAGTCAAAAATTGATGAGAAATATTAGAGAAATGTGATATTAAATAGGACACTAATAGGAAGAGAAATGGGGTATGGTTGAGAAACACATAAAATGAAAACGAAAATGGTAGGGAACACTACTTTTAAGGTAAGTAGTGGTGGTTTGCCCTTTGTCGTGGTGCATAGTGACATGTAGTAGCTTCCAATTTGAATGTGACTAATGACTAATGATATGTGTTGGATGTTGGAAAACGAATTTATTATTATAATTAACTAATTTCAAAAACACTCTTCTTTCTTCCTTCTACTTCAATTGCATAAATAAATAAATCTTTATTGATAGTGATTACTTTTGCATCAATTAAAAAAACATTAAATTTTTAAAGCATCATGACTATCTACATGTAATCTAGCTTTTCAAAAGTAAATCTAACCAAAATGCATATTACAATCTTCCAAGATCACATAGCTGTCCTTTTTTTTTTTTTTTTTTTTATAATAGTCAAATAAAATGTTGAAAAATAATAATTCAAGAGGCAATTACTATTTTGTGAAATAAAATAATTTTATTAAAAAAAAATTCTATTTGGATGAGAAGAGCTAAAAGGTTCTTCTGAGTAACGCAGGTGGGAAGAGATGGAGGAGTTATGGGAGTAGTAGTCCATTTCTGACAGAAGAAGTATAAATAAATACTTATATAAAAATAAAAATAAAAATTTATTATTTGTAATAGATTAGGGATTTAGGGTTGGATTTTAATAATTATATTAAACTCTTTTTAGCATTTTATTTTTGTTGAGGATTGTATTTGTTTTGTGTGTTTTAGGGATGCAATGATTAAAGTTAAGATGGAATTAATAGCTATAATGAAAAAGATTATATTAAATTGCAAAAAAGTATTTGTATCCATTGGCATGGCTAAAATTCATATTGATATGGTATGGTCAACTCATGATTTGTACTCCTCAAAACTAAAGCACTAAATCTCTTTCTTTTGACATATAATATGTGTAAGAAAGAGAAATTAAAAGGAGAAGGAGGTCGAGTCATTTCCAACTATACTCATTACTTTGTTTTAAAAAAAAAGAAAAAGAAAAAAAAAGAAAAGAAAAGAAAAGATAGTTTAAGGAATAATTAGGTGTGTAACACGTAGTGATTAAACATTAAATTTAGTGAAAGAAGTGGGAGAGGAACAAAAATACAAAAAAAAAAATACTAGGTGGGCATTATCCAATTATTTTATAATTAAACAAAATTATAAATTACTAGTAAAAGAGTCTAAAAAATGTGCAAGTTATAAGTGTTATGAAAGTTAAAAGGAAGTAGTACTTTTTTTTTTTACTCTTGTCTCTAGAATATGTCTTTTATCAAGAGTTATAACACTGTCATTTGTACATGTACTAAAGTATTACACTTGTTTAAAATATAACATGAGAAAGACTTAACTTTGGTATGTGATAATGAAATGTGAATATTTCAAATATGTAAAATAGTGAATATGTGAAAAAGGAAAGAGTTGTTATAGTGAAAGAGATAAATAGCAGAAAACTAGTACAGTATAACACACTTGTACTCTCCTTCTCTCTCTCTCTTTTTTCTCTGTAAGTACTCTTTCGTTTGTCCTGTCTATTTGTGTTCTCTCTCTCTTTGATTGGCTATTGTTGGAGACTCAGAACATTAGCCCAAAATTCAACGAAACTAGTTCTCTCTCTCTCTCTCTCTTCTTTTTGGTGAGTGTTATCTGCTTGACTTCTTTTCCACCATCTCTCCCACCACTGCTTCCCCCATAATTGTACTCTTCTCTCTCTCTCTCTCTCTCTCTCTCTCTCTCTCATATTTCATACCCACTTTCAGTTTTTGATAAAACTACAGAAGCCCACAAGCCTTTTTGGTCTTCTCATACTCAAACACTCTCACAACTAGAAAATTTCTCAAGTATTTGCTGAAATTTCCACTTACCATGTATGGAACTCTCTCTCTCTCTCTCTCATTAAGCTCTAAATTTTATTCTTTCAAGGCACTTTGTTGAAGATTTTGATGTTCTTCTTCTTATTATTATCTGTACTAATATTATCTATATTTACTTATTTGTGGAATAGAATGCAGTGGGAGATGTTCTGCTTTTTTAGCTACTGTTTATAAAGGTTCCTTTTTTTATTTTAGGTTTTGGATATTAAACTCTTTTTCTGCTCTTTCAGTGAGTTTTCCTCTAGTATAGTGCTTTTCCATGATTATATATGTAAGCTTTTTTTTTTTCAAAAGAAAAAGAAAGGAAAAAAAAGAAAGAAGTTTCTTCATACTTCTAGTACATAATCTATCCTGGTCTTTTGGATTTCTAGTTTATATATAATTCTATAGTTTTTTTTTCTCTGGCTCTAATATGATGCTGGTTTTGCTCCTTGATGTACAAATTATAATTGACCATTTTTTAATAGAGCTGGAATTTTACTTAATGAGCTCAGTCTTAAACTGTCACAAGATCTCACTGCTCTTAGGCCTAGCCCAACAAGCTGACCTATAAGAGAAAGAGAACCATTGATAATTATCATTAGTTATTATGTTTTAGTTGTTTTCTTTTCATCTTCTTTAATCCTTTTCCCCTTTGGGTGCGATTTTGATGATACCCTCAACAGATTTTAAGTTTTATAACTCCTATTTGATATAATATTACATGGTAGATGCTCTTTAGTAACCAAAGGAAAATTCAGAGACTCTATTACATGTGCAATTTTCTATAGAGTGAAAAAAAAGGAAAGTAAAGAAAACCTTTTTGAAGATTTAGCAAGAATCTTCAATGACTTGGGACTATTGGTAAGCCATTTTGATGTGGGAAATCTTTCCAGTGGTGTGGATTTCCCATTTTAGCTTTATATGCTTTGAAGCTTAAACTGTGCACATATGTGCTTTCTCTGTAGTAGTCTAACACCACTCTATCATAAGTTCTTGAAAAGATAACTCATAAAAAAATTATGACCACATAGAATGGATGGCCATGAGTAGTTTATATACTGATGAGGCTTTCAATTATTAATGGAATAAAGAAGGGAACTAGGAATTGGTCCTCAGAGTTAAGGATTTGAAAATTGTTAGTCTAAATTTACTATTTCCCCCCAAAAAAAATCACTTTGACCAGAAAGGAACTTCTTTTCCTTTTTATCAAATAATGTTAAGCAGATATAAAGAAAGTGTTTTTTTACTGTTAAGAAAATGGGGATTTAGAGTTTGTTTATTCTGATGTTAGAAAGATGAACTTTTCAGGAGGGACTGATTTTCGAGTTATTTCCCATTACCTTTGCCATAGATCCATGCTTATACCAAAGATCTTTGATATAGTCAGACTACTAGACTAATCCTTTGTCAAAATTTAGTCTTTTCCTTTTGCATGGGACTTTCTTTCTCAGGCCAAAAGTTACATTTTTATGAAATATGACAGGATTTTATGCTTTGTTCTTATCGTTCATCTATTTATTAACAATTTAATCTGCATATCTTGTACTTTGTCTTGATGTCTGGTTCAGTCTTGCTTCTCAGATTGTTCGGTTAGTGTTTCGTGCAAGTTCACCTTGTTCCCCCTTGTTTATCTCCGATATATATATAATGGACTTTAGTATGTTGGTACTCGTATGGATAATCTTTTTATCCTCAAATTGGTCTGATCTAATCTTGGAAATCCAATTCTTCTCAGCCTAGTCACTTCATCATTTGAGTGTTTTCGTGTGATATTATCGCTTTATGCTGTGGTTTTTATCATCTCTGTTCTATCTATGCAAGAAGCATGGTTTTCAATTTCATTGGTTTTGTCATTACAATCTTTTTCTTAATGCATGTCTTTTCTACTAGTTATACATATGAACTATATAACTTAAGCATTGAGCAGCACAAGACTCGTAAAAAGATACTGTAACCATATTTAGTGGCTTTGATGTAGACTCAATTACATGGTCTGTAAAATTCATTTGTAAGGAGGCAAAAGTTATGATTCACATAGTAACTTAATATGATTGGTTTACTTGTGCCTCGTGGTGTTGGTGGCTGAAGCCTATTAGAAATTTGTTTTTTAAGCTGTCAATTTATTAACTTGGCATTATTTTTTGTTCTTTGGCTATCTAGACATGTTCCACTATGACTTTACATATGGTAGAGGGCACCACAGGGTATTTATTATCATGTTTGTTGAATTGAGATGGCAAGTTGAGAAAATTAGGTAATGATTTGGTTTCGCTCGACAAAAGAAATAAGAAGTCTTTTAAGCATCTTGTAAATAAAATCAAATAACTAAATGTTTAATTTTTCTTTCCATAAGTTATCTCTACTTAGCCTTGTGTTTTCTTTAGTTAGTTTCAAGATGCATAGTTTATTTATTTTGACTTGTGACAAATAAATGCTTAAGATATCTGAAATGATTCTCTTAACTGGTTACCACCTTAAGAGAATAAATTTAATCTTATTTCAGGCACAAAGTCATTTTTGTATGAGTGAGTATTCAAAATGTTGTCATGATTCCCCTCGTTCGGTTTCTGCATAAAAGTTCTCTGACTTCTCAAATTTTTCAAGAAACTTAGAAAATTCCTTGTGTTTGAAGCTCATGGATAGGTTTTGTTAATTAGTCCATGCATGAGGAGAGTTGCAAGTGGTAACTATAGAAGATTCTGATTTGGAGACATTTTTTGGTAGTGCTTAGACATAAAGGTGTGGTACCAATTGAATCTCAGATAATTGCTTTGTTGGTAATACTTTCATGAGTTTATTATTGGTAGAACATGTCTAATCTGGTCTTAAATCCACTGTTTTAACAGGATAGTGATAAGTTTGCATCCATTGATTAAGATTGCATTGAAAAAAAAAAGTGCTATATACACTAACTGAATAGTAAAGCATCATTTATGTCTATGTACTGTTGTAATGCTTTATGACATGTGTTAAGTGCTCCACTTAATCTTTTTGCTCTTTATTTCTTCTCTCTCACTCTCTCTTTCTAGTTTCACATGAAATAACTGATTTTATCTTGTTTGTAGGGGGAGAGTGAGCTAACGATTAGCCGTTCTTCGGTTCTTCTTGTGATTACTCACACACAAGTTTTCAAACACAACCACTAACCCTAGCTAAACATGATAACACCAGACATCAACTTGGAATGCGAAAATGATTCAGATGTCAGCAGCCAAGTAGCCTCCAACGCAGCGTTTCAGAACTCATCGTCGCCCAATGTGTCGAAGGACAGCACCGCTGGCTCGTCCTGTCTCACCAATTTCGTCAAACTTCAAGAAGATCCAGGGTCTGTTTCCCTCGACTTGTCACTGCAGTTCAGCTCCAGCACTGATGTTGAGTTGAAAGGAGGAGGCAGGGGTGAGAGTAGTAGCGACGTGGCTACGCACACGTCAGTAACAACAATTCCGAGAGTCTTCTCTTGTAATTACTGCAGGCGCAAGTTCTACAGCTCACAAGCGCTTGGCGGCCATCAAAATGCTCACAAGAGGGAGAGGACAATGGCAAAACGCGCAATGCGGATGGGAATTTTCTCTGGCAGGTACACTAGCTTAGCATCTCTACCTCTTCATGGTTCTGCATTTCGATCCCTAGGAGTTGAAGCTCATTCTGCGGTACACCAAAGAGCTCTGTCATCATCTGAAAGGCTCCCTGATGCAAGAGCTGGAGCCAAGTTTCAACAAAGTTACTATGGAATGCCAATGTTCATGGAGGACGACGAGGTGGATCTGTTTTGGCCTGGAAGTTTCCGGCGGGTAGATGAGGGCGTTGGTAGCCGAAGCAGTTTGGAAGTTCAATTTGGCCAAAGTTTGGAAAAGAATATTGTGACAAGGCTGCCACCACCAATAACACCGCCAAGAACAGATTCGTCTTCGCCCGATCTTACTTTAAAGCTCTAAGATAGATCATTTTTAAGAGTAAATTTTTATTTAGAAATGCTGCCAGTTATGATGTGAACTTTGTACAGTGAGATTGCATTTGTAAGGGCTGCATTTTTTTTTTTGGTATCTGCTTTCTGATTCATTAGCTATGCTCCGTATTATGTATAAGAAGTTTTGAAGGATGAAATTGATTATTAAGGATTGTGATAATGTCCAATCAATGGTATTATGTTTGAATTTTGATGGTATGTATCAGTGTTCATGTATGATTTTTAGGTTGGTTTGTTATGAGATGTGAAAACATAATTTTACACTGTAAATAACTTCGAATTTTTTGCATTTGAGCTTATGCAAAAATTATTCTTGTTACATTTCACATGCTTAGTGAGCTCAACTAGTTTCAGAACACATAAAAGTAAGACATGAAACTTGGTAGTAAAGAAAACACATTTAAGTATAACTTACCTTGTTTCGGTTACCTGTTTTGATATTTACCACTTTTTTATTTTCTTTTCTTTTTCATTTTTACTGATTTCTAAATTTCCCGTTGAGCCGACCAATTTTTTTTTTTTTGTATATCTAAAGTGGTTATGGTTACTTTTAATTCTGTTTTGTCTAACTTCTCATTAGAGAAAACTAAAGGATTCTTTGAAAAATGTGTTGTTATCGAAAGTAAATCATTTGGTATATTTGTGTATTGATTCTTGGTGATCCAACATGAATGTTTTATAGATTTGTGTTTAGGGATGACTTGTAACTATCAAAGGGCCTCACACTACGACCTAATACATCAACAATTCAAAGTTAGAATCTGAACCCATAGTTTCCTTCTTCAAAATAAATTAGTAAATATAAGGGATTTTTTCATTAATATGGTCTTTTAGCCATTAATATGCAAAAATATGGTTATTAAACTTTTCTTTGTATGTATGGACAAATTTAATTTTAAAAAAAATCAGATTATGGGAAAAAAAAATATGGTATAATAATGATTTTTTACAAAAATATGGCATAATAATGATTTTTTTACAAAAATATGGGGAAAAAATCCCATAAAAGGGAATACAAGTTTTAAAAAGCCATAAAATAATACTTGTAAAAAAAAAAAGCCATATTTTTTAAAACTTTATTAAAAAACCCATATAAAATGAAATTTTCACTAAATATAATGACTCAAATTTGGAATGAAAATATAAGAAGGAATTTTAATCCACTACATTACCAGTAAGTTAGGTGCGCAACTAGATTTTGCAGCAGGTAGAGATAATAATTTTTTTTTTCTTTTTCGGGAGCTATACACATTTCAAAATATATGGAAAAATAAAAAGATTCACTTTTTATGGGATTTTTATAAACATCTATCTTATATATAGTAGGTACTCCCAACCCATGAAACATTCAAAATAAAAGAAATAGGCAAATATGCAATTCTAATTAAAAAAAAATTAGTACGGTGTGTTTTTGCAAAGTATCGTTTGGTATTCTCTTTTTTCAATAATGTTTATATGGTACTCTGTATTGTAAAATTATCATTTGGTATTCTATACTCAAATTTTATAAATAAAATTTTATCAATATGACCAAACTGTTATAAGTTACATGTGGTTTAGTAATTAAATTTGAATTTGGTACTCATATAATTAAGAGCATGTTGATTAAATTGGTAAAATTTTATTAATTAAATTTAAGTTTAGGGTATAACATATGTATGTTTCAAAATACAAGGTATCAAAGATGTACGATTTCAAAACACAAGGTACCAAATAAGTATTATTGTAAACACAATATGCCAAAATGATACTTTACAAAAATACAGGGTACGAAGTAGTTACCTAACAATCTAAAATAAAATAAAATATGTGTCAAAAAAAAAAAAAAACAATCTAAAATAAATTGAAGAAACAACAACCATAGATTTCGTCGATGTCTTTGTTTGCTTTGTCCATATCTATGACAATAGTATCAATCCACATTTTCCCGAGCTCAAAGAATAAAATTTCATAAGATTTAACTTTGAATCCACAGTTTTGATTGATTTTGTGTTACCTAGGAAAAAATAATTGAGGCTTACAATCGATTTTTTGAGTTGAATATTGAATCTAATTTTTTTTCGAAATCTCAAAATCATATCGTAGTAACCAATTATCAATTTTCTAAATTTTAAAGTGGTTACAGGCTACTAAACTGAAAAAAAGGGGTTTATTTATATATATTTGAATTAGGGGTTAGTAATTAACTAATAACATAATAGTAACCAGTTTCTAATTTTTTTTAGAAATAAGACAGTAACTAGTTACAAATTTTTTTTAGTAATAATGTAGCAGCATGTTACTATCTAATAACTACATTTCAACAAGTAACACATAACACTACGAAACTAAAAAAAATGCAACTAATAAATAGTAACCAGTTACTAATATTTTCAGTTGTTAGACACGATTAGTTATAAAAATGACAATAACTAACCAAAAAAAAAGGACTCATTAAAAATAATAATTGAAAATGGAGAAACATTAGAAGAACAATAACAACATCGACAAATGAAAAATAGAGAATAAGAAGAAGTAGGAATGGACAAGAGAGAAGAAGTAATAAAATTATTTCGTATTATAAATAAGTAGGATATTTAATATTAAAAAATTTAATGTATAAAAATATAATTATATAAAACTAAATAAAAAATTTATTAAAATTAGTTATTAAGAAATTCTATATAATTATTATTTTTTATATAAAAGAATCCTTTTGCTTGTAAATGAGAAAATGGTAGACTTATTTGGGTCCACCATTTTAATTTATATTTTAGTCTCTTTTTGATATTTTTAAAACTAATGTGTGCCTGTTAATAGATATTTTTGCTCATTAATTTATATATCATTCATATAAGTCCCCGGTAAATAAAAATATTGAGTCTACCATACCACTGGAAATATACAAATAGTCCTACCCAACATGTGTGTGAACTTATCATAAGTACTTAGTAATACTACCTTTCTCATGCCATTTGTTTATTATTATTATTTTTTTTGTAAAAAAGTTTACAAAAAATACGGAATTTGTAAAAAAAATTATAAAAATATGGAGTGGTATAATCGTAAATAAGAAATTTATTTTTTTGTAAAAAAATTTACAAATTTGTAACAATACAATTTTTTGTAACCAAAGTTTACAAATTTATAATTAGAAGTTACAAGTTTGTAACAATATGTTACAGTTTTGTAAACAACATTTACAGACTAAATAGAAAATTGTAACAGATGATTACAGAACCATAACAAACTGTCATGCGTATTTTTGTAAAATTCTGTATTTTTCAAATTTTTTTGAAATTTATAGTGGTAGATGTAATTTTTTCTTTGTTTAATTTGTAGCTATTGATGGTAAATAATAACAAGTTAACAACTACCAAATCCAGTGAGTATATTTTCAAAAGTGATATGCTACGTGGACCCAACTTAACAAAGGAACTATTGTTTTACCATGGAGAAATGACTCAATACACACATAAATACAAAAATTGAAATCTCAAATAACATTTCAATCATATGATTTTTTTTTCTCCCAAACGTTTTTTACTTTTGACAACTTCCCTATAAAGTTTCAATCAAAGTTCATTTCATTATCTTCTTCTTTGAAAAAATAAATATTCTTTTGTTTGCATTTTCTTCACTAAATGGGGAACTAATTCATCACAAGTGAAACCTAATCCTTCCAATCACATTGATCAAAAATAGATTTTTATTGTTTTTAGTGTCGTGTAACTTATTGAAATTTACCTAAATACCCTAACTACTTAAGTCATGAAAGAGACAAATTAATTATTCTAAGTGACCATGTAATTTGACAACCCCTTAGAGGACTGTTAGAGTTCTCACTTCTCAGTCAATTTTACTAAGTCAAGTATTTTTAATGGATTGGTGTCTTTTAAGCAGAAAAAAAAAAGTACAAAAATTGATAATATACAATATATAACCATGATTTAGATTCTACTTAGATTATTAATTCACACACGAAACAAGGTTGGTAGAGAATAAAATAGAGAAAATGGCATTATGATTCATCTAGATTTGGTCAAATATTTTTTTTTGACTATGGTTAAATAGAGTCCAAGGCTTAAGACCTTGTTCTTCTTGTGTGTCCAAATCATATTTAAATTAACCTTATGTTTTATCTCATTATATATTTAGATTTCGTGTATTGACAAATTATATTTTGTAAAATGATTCAAATGGAATCCTAAACCCAATTTTAATAAAAAAAAATTGAACTAAAATCACAAAAAATTCACCTAACTAACAGTTCAAAATAAAAATAAAATTATTATGCTTAACAACTGTGTTGTTATCAATTTTTTCTTCAGATTCCAAAAAAGTATAAATCCTTAAAATAAACTTTGATCTTAGTGGACTATTATTTTTATTACATTTGATCCTACTCATTTTTTAAAAGAACAATTTATTTGTTTTAAAAACAATAGTATCAATGTCAAATAACCCCTTATAAAATTAGAAAATAACACAATTTAGTTATAAAATTAGAAAAATATCATAATTTTAATAAACTTCTAAAATTTAATATATTTTAAACTTAGATAAATGTATTAAAAATTACTATATTTAGAAGTTTTATAAGAAAATTACCACAATTCAACTACTTGGTTTGAAAAACTACAAATCGGTCGCCTAACCCGATTCCCAAGTGGCCAGATGTGTTTTGGTTGTATATAGGGACTATTTGACATAACTTTTACCTTTACTTTTAGACATAAGTAGAAGAAAAGTAAAAGTTTGAGCTTTCTAATTCATGTTTTGATATATATTTTGAAATAGATTTTTTGTTTGTTGAAGAGCTTTTTAGAGTGTTTGATATATTCTGCATAAAAGCTCTTATAAAATAAATATCAAATTTAACTATAAATATATATTTATAATAATAATAATAATAATAATAATAATAATATATGCTATGTCTGAACTCATTTGAAAATTAATCGTTCTTTTGAAGAAGAAAAAAGTTAATTGCATACATATATGCGTTAAACATTAATTAATAAATAAATCATAAAAAATCTAAACGTAATTAACAAAAAATATAAAATTTTAAATTGAATATTCAAATATAAAAATCTAAATGTAGTTTGAGAAACAAATCTATATATACATATAAATGAAAGTTTTAAGGAGATTATGTAACACTCTAAAATCTATTCAAAATACTTTTTCTATTTTCTCCTTTAATCTAATTTTTTATTCTTTTTATTAATTAATTTGAAAAGATGTAGTTACATGTAACTAATTAGTATAAATTTAGTTAGACGTTAGTTTAAATTAAAACAAGATATTTATAAGATGTTATTATTTAAATTAATAATATTATATAAAAATATCTCTTCTTGAAATATCTTTATATATAATAAGTGTGTAGATAACGGAAATTCTTGGTTTTAACGGTTTTTATTTTTTAAAGGTTAACTTTAACGGAATATTCTTATATTTAACTATAGTTTGTAAATACTTAAACTTAAATAAAATAAATAAATAAATAATTAAAAAAATTAAAGTAAGATATTTTTGAGATATTTTAGAATGATAAATATTTAAAAATAATAAATAATTAAACAAATTAAAATATGATATTTTTGAGATATTTTATAATGATAATTATTTAAAAATAATAAAATCATATGTTTTATAATTTCAATAAAATTTAATTAAACTTAAATCCACTTATTATAATAATATTATATTAAACATAGATTATATCAACAACAAATTTTTTTTTTTTTAAAACTAACAACAAACTTAAATTTAAAATTCACGTATAATATTTAATAATTACATTAAATATATAATATATAATCTATTGTTGTCACTTCCATATACTTAAACAAAAACTAGAATAAACTAGAACAAACATAAACTTAAATAAAAATAAATAAATTATTTAATTAAAATAACATATTTATTTCAAATTTATATGACATTAATATAAATTTGATAAAAATAATTAATAAATTATATAAATAAAACTAAACAAACGTGCATATTGCACGTTGTTTGTATCTAGTATAAATATAAATGAGAGCTTCAAAGAGATTATGTGGCACTCGAAAATCTCTTCAAAACATTTTTTCTATTTTCTCCTTTAATCTAATTTTTTTATTCATTTTATGGATTAACATAATAATAGTAATTTTTTTATTCATTTGTTTTATTAATTAATTTTGAAAAAATATAGTTACATGTAACTAATTAGTATAAATTTAGTTACATATTAGTTTAAATTAAAATAAGATATTTATAAGGTGTTATTATTTAAATTAATAATATTATATATAAAAATCTCATGTTATTATTTAAATTGATAATATTATATAAAAATATATCTTCTTGTACTACCGTATACCATAAATGTACCATACACATTTTAACATGTAGTTTTTCATTAAAATTACTAAAAAATAATATTAATTTAAATTCAAAACTACAATATCTTAACAATTAAAAATATCAATATATACATATTAATTTGATTAAAATTTTATTTAGCTTAAATATCTTAACTACTTAATCATTGAAAAATACTAAAAAAAAAATTAATTACAAAAAATATACAATACATGTTTTTTCATGTAATTATTCCTATTTACCATCTTAATGATAATAATAATCTAATAAAATGTACCTCACACGTTTTCATGTGATTTGATTCGCGGGAATAGCATTGTACTTGACCAAGTACTGTAATTATTTTATTTTAAAATTCAAGAGCATTTATTTATGGTAAGTTTTCATATAATTCATATATAGGTAACATTCATGCGAGTAAAAGTTAAATAAATATAAACTTTAAATTATTTTTGTAATTATATTAATTATCTATATGTGTACAATTTATGATCAATATAATGACATGGACCTAGATCTGGTTAGTAAAACAACGAGCTCAAGGGTCTAGATAAAAATAAAAAAAAATTAATTTATATTTTGAATTTAAATTTGATTAGATATTTAATCACCACAACTATTTAATTCAATTATAAATATAAGTAAACGTTAATTTTTTCTCTTTTTTTTACTTTTCTAATTTATGGCTATTAATTAATTAAGATTTTTTTTTTATCTATTTTCTCATTTGTATTTTAATAAAAATAAAAATAAATAAAGTATCTACATATAATAATAATAATATCGATCTATTTATATTTTAACTTTTTGACAAAACACGAGATCAAAATGTTAATTTTTAACAATAAAAGATCAAAACGGGTAATCAACCAAATTATACGTGGTTCAAATAATCTATCTTTATATTCCTATTTTTAACATTTTGACAAAACACAAGGTCCATGTAATGCCCCAAAATCCCTAATGAGGTTTAATGGTTGGATTAGGAGGCCGGGATGACCATAATTGATTTATTATGTCATCAAATGATTATATGCATGATTATGTGAATTATATTATTATATGATGATAAATGCATGCATGTGGGTCTACTTTTTATTATAAGGGCATTTTGGTAATTTGGCCAGTTGATGGCATATTTGTATATTTTCATGCATGTTTGTGATTTATGGATGAGACCACATTATAATGTGGATTTATTCGAGTTATTCGGCATGAGACGATCTTAGAATGCAAGCTAGCGGTTTGGTCATAATGGAGTTAATTTCGGGCCTTGGGGTGAGTCTCGGGGTAATTTGATGTTTAGTACATTACCGGGGATGAACGGGTAATGAGATATGATTTAATTATTAATTGAAAATATTGGGAATAATGGCAATTGAAGGACGTTAATTATAGTTAGCGGGATAAGTGGGAAATGACTATTTTTCCCTTGGGTTGCTTAAAAAGGATTAAATGGACATAGGGTATTTTTGTCTTTTGACCAAGGGATATATTTCAAATTAGGATGACTGGTTGTAGAAGGAATTAAGCAGTAAAAACAGAGCCTATTACCCTTCTCTCTCGATCATATCTCTTCCTCTTTTCTCTTTGGATTTTAAAGCTTACTTTGAGGATTCAAACTTGGGAATCAAAGCTTGAGGTTTCAGGCTAGTGATCAGCCATTGGAGGGGATTCAAACTTGTGTTTAAGGTAAGATTTCAGCCATGTTTTTTGGTTTATGCTCTGTTTTTAAGTTAGTTCTTGAGCCTGAAGGTTTGATATTTGAAGTGGTTATTTGGTGTGGTTTTAAATGATTTTAAGCTTGGGTTTTGAGGATTTTGTGCCATTGAGATGATTGGAAACTTTGTTCTTGAGATTTGAGTATGTTTGGATTGGTTTTTGGAATGATTTAAAGTGGGGAAAACGGAGTTTCATGGCTGTGTTCGTGGTCGGGCCGCGACCCTTTTATTGTGTGTCGCGGCCCAAGCTTGCTTACAATGTGGTTTTTGGCTGTTGGGGGCACTTTGGGCCGCTGCCCACGACGCAGACAGAGAGGGGTTTATGTTAGGAACGAGTTTCCTAATACGCAGCGGAATGGTGGTGGGGTTGGCCCAGTGTACAACAAAAATTTTGTAACATATTTAAACTACATTTAAATATGCGGATCCATTAATATACATACATTAATCATAAGCAAGTTAAGGATATAATTCATACCTCTTGAAGTCTATCAAATGCCATTGCTATCTTTTCGTATTTAGAACGATCTTCCTATCCAAGCCGCTCCCACGTACTCACACCAAGATCTTCCAAAGCATTCTCTACACCTCAAGAAGTGTGTGGGCACTTAGAGAATGAATGATAGTTTATTTGTGATTCTACTTGATGTACTCAACACATGAGATCAAGAGAATAGGCCTGAGAATTGGTTCTTTATTTTTTCAGGGAGAGAAAACTATTGTTCTACTTTTCACAAAGCGAATAGACTGAGTTGTCTCACTTATCTGAATATTTTTCTGATTAGTCATACTTAAAAAAAAATATTTAAATTTAAAAAAAAAAAAATCTGTAACCATTTTACAATTTTCTTTTTAATTTAATTAATTATTCTATTAATGAAAAAAATCAAAAAACCAATTTTTGAAATATCCATTAATTAATTAAATAAATAAATAAAAATGAAAATCATATTCCTGAAAATTGCCCTACACGCCATGGGCTGTGTGTGCACGTGTAGCCTCCTTAATTTTAGGGATGTTGGTTTTTCAATTTTTATTTAACTATTTATTCAAACTACTTTATCAGATAAGATCTAACAACCTGATAACTATTTCAAATTTGTATTCAAATTTAAATTAATTATCTTTTTAATTAATTATCAAATATAATTAATTATTTGAATAAGTATTAATCTTTTAAATTCAAATCCAATTTGAATTTATCAGATTATTATCTCCCATTCAAATAAAGATATTTAATTAATTCTACCAATTAATTAAATCCAATATTATCGAAAATACATATTTGATTTATTATAATTTCAAAATTTATAATTAATTAATTATTTAATTAAATTTCAAAATTAATTTAATTATTTAATATAATTTCAAAAATTATAAAATAATTAAATATTAATTAATTTTGTTAACTACAACTAATTTGTAATTAATTAATTAATCACTATTATAATATAATTGCATATTTGACATAAAGAATAATTTCTTCTTAAATATGTCTTTAAACTATTTTTCCCTTTGTACGCCCTGGATTTCCCACGGGCTGTTTAGCAGGACGATCCTCGGACTAAACATGATTTAGCCCGAGGCTCCCACAGGCCAGAGGCTTTATCTTCAGGACGGGCCCTTTCTAGCTCGAGGGGATGGAGTTTCCTGCTCCCTCTTGTTGTTCCAGGAGCTGGGAACAACATCCGACGACCACTGACGGATCAGCTCGGGTTATGGATTGCTCCGGTAGCGAGCTTCTCAGGAAGCTCTGACCCTATGGGAAGTCAACACGCAAGATAAACGTGCATAATCCTGCCATCACGTGTCCGATATCCCCCTGATTTCTCGGACACGCCGCAGGAACGTGCGTATTCAGACACCCACGGACGGGTTGGGCCGTGCAGCCCATTATCTCCTTCCATACTGATTAGACCACACTTGTGTGTCAGGTTTAGGAAGTAATCATGAATATCACAGACTTGATATGACAAATGGTAAGGTCACGGGATGACCTCCCTACCAATTTCCAGGTGCCTTCTCCTATAAATATGGAGACCCTGGGAATTGATAGGGGTTGGAAAAAATAGTCTTGTAAGAACTATATATTTTGTAAACCAATTACCCAGAAAAGATCAATAATATTGACTAGTGGAGTAGAAGGATTTTAACCTTCGAACCACTTAAAAACGTGTTTAGGGTCACCTAGTTCTTCTCACAAAGATTTCATATCTGCGGCGGTTCTACTTTTAAGTACTAATCTCTTTCTCTTCTTCTCTTAATTACCTGTTGCCGAAGAACCGCGTCAACACCCTTCATATCAACTCTTACCTTGAACAGTGTTGATGAAGCCGCTATGGGGACCTATGGACCTATAATTCCAAGCTCCAATAAATTTGAGATTATTAATTAAACTCTTTAATTAAATAATCTTAATTTATTAATCTCATGATTATTCCACTATAAATATGAGACTGCACTCTTATAATTATAGACATTTCATTTACTGAGTACTTTATAATCATAAAGCATCCATTGATATAATCATTGCATACAACTTGACCCTCTAATAATGGTTCATAATTAATCATGAATAAAATTACTGTTTTACCATTTTAATTATCCCTTGTTTCCTTAAGTACCATTGAATTTACTAGTGAAAGTTAATTCATAACTAAATTATGAATATGAGCTCAATAACCTTTCAGTCCCAAAAGTCAACCCTTAAGAGAGCCATCATTCAATCTCTTGCGAGAAGGCATAGATTCCATATCTGTATATTATGTCCCCAGCCATCTACATTATTGAGTTCCCAAAACAAAGGTTTATAGTCTGATCATTCTGACAGACCCTAACAAGTGAATCAAAGAACTCATATAACATAAACAGGAGTTCATAGTAACTTCATGATTAAGATCTATTTGTATATGATCATCAGTTGATATATTTAATTAATACTTCAAAACGGTATTTAACTAAGTATTAATAAACATATCTGGTCCAGTTCTATATATTCTCTAATATATAAAGCACATCCACTAAAGTGTCCTACCACACTAGTGATTCAGATATAGATCACATGTATTCATAATACTAGTGGACCGTATTTGCAGTAATTAATCTAAAGATTCCATAACTTTATTTTACTGCGAACTATTCAAGTTCATTTATCTCAAACACAATCATCCCGTGCCAATACATGTTTGAGATCACATATATGAACTTATGAATTTTCCTGATATTTACATAATATTATCACAGAATAATATACTCCATAAAATATATGCATAACAAAGTCAATTCATTTATTTATTTCATAAAATAATGTCTACTACATATACTTTCAGGGCACATTTCCAACAGTTTAGACCCTGTTCTTGATCAGGCATCGGCCTAGGATTTTGGGGCCGCGACCCAAAAGGGCAGAAATGACCAAAATGAGTTTTTATAGATGGGAACTTAAACCTAAGGGCCCGGGATCGTTCTTACTATCAGGTTTAGTAGGATTCAATGTCCCGGATGCTAGGTCTTGGTCTGGGAACCCTTTTATTATTTATTTTATTGATGAAAGCTTATATTTAGTTATGACTAGGTGATCGTTAAGGGACTTAAGGACTGGTCGTTCTCAAAGGTTGTTCTTTTATTATTTCACGCTCGAACCAGAGGTAAGAAAATTGCACCCAGTATGTGACATGCGTGGTTATTGATGAACCATGTTGAGTGCTCTATAAATGACATTGATTGCATAGTAAATGCATAGCAACTTTGCTTATCTGTGTATGGCACTGACTTATGAGTCAGGAAGTGGCACGAGTCATATGGTATTGGCTTATGAGTCAAGAACGGTATTAGCGTGTTTAACACAAGCCGAAAAGACTAGATCTAATCCACATAAACATTATCAACATAAGCATGAAATGCTTGACCGACCTTAAGTTCGATGAAAATAAAAGCGCTTGTCTAGTCTAAAGGCTAGTTGCATAGAGCTAGGGTTATAAGCTCAGGTGACTGATATGTCACATGGCTAGGAGGGTGTGGGACCTCAAAGATAGACTTATTAGTCATTTAACAGAGATAGACTTATCAGTCATCTAACAGAGATAGACTTATCAGTCATCCATACAGAGATAGACTTATTAGTCATCTATCCAGAGATAGACTTATTAGTCATCTATTAAGAGTATGACTTAATAGTCACTTATCTGATTAGGGTGCGGAGCCCAAAGTGTGACTCATTATCTGATTAGGGCTACAAGCCCCAGCATGATTACCAGAATCTTGATATTACATACATGCAGTAATAAGTTTTCTTGCTGAGCCTTGGCTCACGGGGTGCTATGTGGTGCAAGTAAAGGAAAAGAAAAGCTCACCCAGCCTTGAGTAGAGAGCTTAGGTGGCGATGTGCACATATGCGACCACTTGACCACCACAGCTAAGGTGTTTCTCAGAGGAACTAGGGGTTAACCCTATTTTTGCCACTTAGGTCGGCAAGTTGTAACTTTTATACTGTAATGACCATTTTGGATTGTAAATAATCTTGTAAACGTTTTTATGGGCCCATGTACAGTTTTATGCTTTAAATAAAATATATCTATTCCTTTTTATCGAGATTTTTCACCTTAGCCTAATAATAACATCTAGATAATGACTCGTTTAGCGAGTTAAGCACTGGTTAAAGTTCACAGTAGTGGTCGTAGAGTAACCAAGGCATTACAGTCCACAAATTAATTTTAATAAAATAAAGGGTCCAAATGTGTAAACGACTAAAGTACAAGATTCAAAATGGTGTGAACCATTATAGAAAACGTAAATTATATAATTTATCTTTTATAAAGAATTTTTAACCTGTAGAATAAATATATGATCCAAATGTTAATTTTTAAAAATAAAGAATTAAAATGAGTAATCGGCAAAAATATAGTTTTCAAATAATCGATCTATTCTATTCCTATTTTAACCTTTTCACAAAACTTGAGATCCACAAGTTAATTTTTAAAATAAAGGTTCCAAGTCGACTAAAATACAAGGTTTAAAATGGCGTGAGCCCTTACAGAAAACAAAAATTATATAAATATATAATTTAATTTTTATAAAAAGTTTGAACCTTTTAAATAAATATACAGTTCAAAGGTTCATTTTTAAAAATAGAGGGTCAAAACGGGTAATCGACAAAAATACAGTGTTCAAATAATCTATCTATCAATTCCAATTTTTAACATTTTGACAAAACACAAGATCTAAAAGTTAATTTTTTTAAAAAATAAAGGCTTTAAATAGGTAATCGTCCAAAATAAGTCTTACACAAAACATAAATTTTCTTGTACAAAATTTAGACTTTTTATAAAATAAAAAACCACGCAAAGTGTATAATAATAATAACAACAACAAGTACATGTACAACAATTTCTTTTAACTTTGTTTTTAGTATTTTAATTTGTCAGAATTTTTCATAAACCTATAGGAGGTTCGCTATACAATGAACAATGGACACCATCATGAAAAAAAAATTATGGTCAAAATGTCATCACATGTCCATATAAAGAGCATGTTGTACGAGTATGGTGAAAATAAATCACTACCTCACAATCTCCCAAAATATATTTAAAAATATATATTTTTTAATATTTACCAAAGACTGCGCGGAGCGCGATTATGTCCTCTAGTTCTTTATATAAAACAATAGCAAGAAAAACTAAAAGAAATCGTACGTAGTTTTTTTGGAAAAATTAGATAGAATACGTTTTAAGAAAAAAAATCATATTCTATAACTGTTATCTGTACAATTTCTGATAAATATGTAATTTATTTTTTTCTTTTATAAAAAATAGAGGTAAATAGGTATTATGAAATATTCATTAAAACAATAAAATTGTTTCCTGTGTTTTTTAGAAGTCCTTCTTGAAGAAGCTAATGACTTACTGCTTCTCTAAAAACCTCTTTAAAATTTAAAAAATTATTTTCATATTTCATCCAAACACATATAAAAACAACTTTAATACTTACAAGGCTCTTTAAAGCCATGCCCAACACGGCATAGGCTCCTAAAACAAAAGCATGAAAGATGCTTGACTTTGATCTTTGATGCCAAGGCTTTGCTCCACCCTCTCTCTTACAAATCACAATCCTACATACTTATATGGCAATTTTTCCTTGTAATTTTTTGATACTATATACGTCCCATATTGCTTGTAGAGACTTTCTTCACCTTCTATTTACAAATAAAATCTATAATTTTTCATATTTGTGTGTCATTTAAGATTTTTTTTGTATTAATAATAAAAATACATCCTTTTTTAATTTTGTTACATTAGTTAAGGATGGTAACAAATTATAATATGGTATCAAATGTGTGGTAGTGATTCATTTTCACTTGTATAACATATTTTTTATATAGACATGTGAGAATATCTTGACCACAATTTTTTTTCATGATAGTGTTTATTGTATAGCGAACCTCCTGCAGGTTTTCGAGAAATTATGAATAATTAAAGTGCTGAAAACAAAGTTAAAAAAAACTTGTTGTACGTGTGTTTTTTTTATTATTATTATATGTTTTGCGTGATTTTTTTTATAAAAAGTCAAATTATGTATAAGAAAATTTATGTTTTGCGTAAGAGTTATTTTGGTCGATTACCAGTTTGAACCCTTTATTTTTTAAAATTAATTTTTACACAACGTGTTTTGTTAAAAGGTTAAAAATAGAAAAAGATAGATCGATTATTTGAACACTATATTTGGTCGATTACCCGTTTATGACCATTTATTTTTAAAAATTAACGTTTGAACCATGTATTTATTCAAAATGTTAAAATTTCTTTATAAAAAGTAAATAATATACATAATTTATGCTTTCTAAAAAAATAAGAAATTAGAAAGTGTTTTTGAGCAATTTTAGAGTGTCACATCATTTTCTTGAGACTATCTTTTATAAATATATAGATAATTTTTTGTAATTATTAAAAATATATATTTCTAAATATTTTTTTGGAGATTGAGTGGTAGGGATTCATTTTCACGCTACTCGTACAACATACTTTTTATATGGACACATGAGGGTGTCTTAACCACAATTTTTTTTATGATGGTGTTCATTGTATAGCAAACTTCTTGCAGGTTTTCGATAAATTCTGAATAATTAAAGTGCTGAAAACAAAGTTCAATTTTTTTTGTACGTGTGCTTTTATTTAATATAATTATTATATGCTTTGTGTGTTTTTTTTATAAAATGTCTAAGTTATGTATAAAAAATTTTATGATTTGTGTAAGGGTTATTTTGACTGATTACCCGTTTGAATCCTTTATTTTTAAAAATTAACTTTAGTCCTCGAGTTTTGTTAAAATGTTAAAAATAGGAATAGATCATTCGATTATTTGAACACTGTATTTTGACCGATTACCCATTTTGACCCTTTATTTTTTAAAATCAACGTTTGGACCATGTATTTATTCAAAAGGTTAAAAATTCTTTATAAAAAGTTAATAATATATATAATTTATGTTTTTTGAAAAAAAATTGAGAAAATAGAAAGAGTATTTTGGAGCAATTTTAGAATGCTACATCATCTCCTTGTGGCTCTCTTTTATATAAATATATAGATATGTTTTTTGTAATTATTAAAATATATATTTTTAAATATTTTTTCTGGAGATTGTGTAGTAGGGATTCATTTTCACGCTATTCGTACAACATACTTTTTATATGGACACATGAGAGCGTCTTGACAACAATTTTTTTCATAATGGTGTTCATTGTATAGCAAACCTCATGCATGTTTTCGAGAAATTCCAAACAATTAAGGTGCTGAAAACAAAGTTCTCAAAAAGCTTGTTGTACGTGTGATTTTATTTATTATTATTAATGCTTTGCATGGTTTTTTTTTTTTTATAAAAAGTCTAAATTATGTATAAGAAAAGTAAAATAAAAAATGACACTTATTATTATATTTATATTTATAATTTAATTAAACAGTTATCGTGATTAAATATCTAATCAAATTATTATTAAAATTAATTTACTTCTATTATGAATTTTATAATTAGATATTTTAAATTTTATTCTTTAATTATTAATTAATAATCATAAATTTGAAATATATAAATTAAAAAATGTGAAAAAATGAGAAAATAGAAAGAATATTTTGAGTAATTTTAGAGTGTCACACTATCTTCTTGCAACTTTCCTTTATATAAAAATAAAAATAGTTATTATTATTAAAATTAATTTACTTCTATTACAAATTTTATAATTAGATATTTTAGTTTTTTCTTTAATTATTAATTAATAATCTTAAATTTGAAAAATATGAATTAAAAAATGTGAAAAAAATGAGAAAATAAAAAAAAACATTTGGAGCAATTTTAAAAGGTCAAATCATTTCATTGGGGCTCTCTTTTATATAAATATATAGATAAATAGATAGTTATTATTATTAAAATTAATTTACTTTTATTATGAATTTTATAATTAGGTATTTTAGTTTTTTTCTTTAATTATTAATTATTAATCATAAATTTGAAAAAAATAAATTAAAAAATGTGAAAAAAATGAGAAAATAAAAAAAATACTTTAGAGTAGTTTTAGAGTACCAAATCATGGCTCTCTTATATATAAATATATAGATTCTCAATCTTTGGGATGAGATGGAGTGTTGGGACGAGTAATAGGATTCACACTTTTGATGATCCTTGGTTGCCTCACCCCACAACTTTTCAACCTATCACCATAACTGCTCCTTTGAGGTCCGCTTGGCTAGTGTCCAATTTTATCCCTAATAATAGATGGAACTTGGATTTCCTTAATCAGAGTTTTTGGCTTATGAGTGTTGAGGCTATAAAGACCATTTCGATTAGTGTTTGTGGCCATCTGGACATATTGCTTTGGCATTTCGATATGGAGGGGTCCTAGAGCGTAAAATCGGGATACAAGTTGGCAATGTTTCTACTGAATGAGATTCAATCTTCGATACCAAGTGTTAATTTTCCATGATTGTGTTGGCTTTGGAAACTTAATATTCCCAACAAGGTAAAGATTTATATATGGCGTGTCTTTCGTTATATTATTCCTACTCGGTGTAATCTTCATGAAAGACATATTCCTTGTATTTTGGATTGTCCTTGGTGTGGGAAATAGAATGAAACATCTCTTCATGCTCTTTGTTCGTGTGGGTGCATTGAAGATGTTTGGCTCGATAGTTTTATTTGGATTAAGTTGGAAGGGTTCAAAGGTCTCATTGTTGGTGGGCTTTGCCTTTTTGCTCTTGATGTGTTGAATATTGAAGAGTTGGAGATTTTTAGTTGTGTTGTGGAGAATTTGGGGAGCTCGAAACAAGTTTGTTTTTGACAATCTTGCATTCACCCCACAGTTCATTCTCGATTTTTCAAGAAGAATTTTATTGTAACGCCCTACTAATCCAAGACGGTTACACTTTGTATTTAAAATAATGCTTAACTCATTAAGAAGTCATTTGGACTCAAAAGTGCAATCAAAGTTAATTAAAAATTTAGGTACTAAAAATTTTGGTAAAAAGGATTAGACTTTAACATGCTACAATAGTCATGTTACAATATAACTCAAGCAATTCATATAATCATGCATATAACCATAAAAATGCACATAATATGCATTTATGCCCTCCTGTCATACTAATCAAGGCACTAAGCCTGATTAGCAAATTCAAGATGTTGTAGTCTATGGTTGCCCTATACTTGGCTAGTCAATCCATACCCAGAATCATATCAAAGTCATTCATGATTAGCTCAATCAGATCTACTGATAACTCTATACTATCCACACTAGGGATGAAGCTTGTTGGGCTGACATGCTTCGTTGGAGAATGACTTCGACGGCACAGGGGTAACGTCAACGACGGAGGGGGTTCTAGGAAGCTTCGATGACGTCGGTCACATGGGTGGGGATCCTGGGTTTTAAGCATGTGTGCTCAAGCTTCTCAATTTCAAGGGTGCACCAGTTTGTGATTTTTTATAGGGGATTTTTCTGATCTGAGTTTTTTTTTTCTATGTTCATTCAAGATGTGAGTTTTTGTTGTAATGTTTTGGGCTATGAAAGCTTGAAATGGTTTTGATTTTTGGTGATATATTTGATTTTTTATTTTAATTTTGAGGTGCATGATGAAATCTGATTTTGATTTCTTGGTTGATGTAATTTATGAGAAGAAAAACTTGATAAATCTAGTTTTTTTTTTCATTTTGATATTTTAGTCTTTTGAGTTTGATTTTGGGGTTTTATTCGTTGTTGATCTTCCATAAGATGAAAAACATATAAAAAAAGAAGAAATTTTTAATTGTGTATTGATAATACTGTTAATGCTTTTTATTTTTTATTTTAATATTGTTTAAATTTTATTAAATTAAAAGATTTTTTTGTTTTTTCTTAATTATAATAATCATATTAAAATATGTTTTTTTAATTTTTTTACTAATTAATTAATTTAAAAAAATAAAAATGTATTTTGATCGGATTGAAAAATAATTTGACTAAAATTTAGTTTAGGATACTATTTTAATTCATCTCATAAAATATAAAATTCAAATTATCAATTAGCAAAACACAAAACCAATTAAGTATTAAGGTAAATTACATAAGCTAAACTGATACCAAAGGGAAATTTCATATTATATGCATAATAACTTTGTAAATTTTTTTAATATGCCACCATAATTTACTATCCTAAATATATGACAATTTCAATTTTTTAGACAAAAATACCCCTAACATCGAAATTGCATCGAAATTGCATCGCAATTGCATCAAAAAAGCATCGTTTGAGATAATAATCAAGTTTTCATGATTGTATCGAAATAGCATCGATGTAGCATCGATTTGGCATCGATGTAGCATCGAAACACCATTGGCATCGATGTAGCATCGAAATGGCATCGAAAAAGCATCGTTTGGGATAATAATCAAGTTTTCATGATTGCATCGATGTAGCATTGAAATGGCATCGAAAAAGCATCGTTTGGGATAATAATCAAGTTTTCATGATTGCATCGAAATAGCATCGATGTAGCATTGATTTGGCATCAAAACACCATCGGCATCGATGTAGCATCGATGTAGCATCGATTTGGCATCGATGCCGATGGTGTTTCGATGCCAAATCGATGTTACATCGATGCTATCATGAAAACTTGATTATTATCTCAAATGATGCTTTTTCGATGCCATTTCGATGCTACATCGATACTACATCGATGTTATTTCGATTCAATAATGAAAACTTGATTATTATCCCAAACGATACTTTTTCGATGCCATTTCGATGCTACATCGATGCCGATGGTGTTTCGATGCCAAATCGATGTTATATCGATGTTATTTCGATGCAATCATGAAAACTTGATTATTATCCCAAACGATGCTTTTTTGATGCCATTTCGATGCTACATCGATACTACATCGATGCCGATGGTGCTTCGATGCCAAATCAATGCCAAATCGATGCTACATCGATGCTATTTCGATACAATCATGAAAACTTTATTATTATCCCAAACGATGCTTTTTCGATGCAATTTCGATGCAATTTCGATGTTAGGGGTATTTTTGTCTAAAAATTTAAAATTGTCATATGTTTGGGATAGCATATTATGGTGGCATATTAAAAAAATTTACAAAGTTATTATGCATATAATATGAAATTTCCCTTTCCAAATCTAAAATTGCATGATGATTAGGAAGAGGCACTACATCCATTTACACCAGCCAGAGGTAGTTTTATGTCTACTTCACAACCTCAACATTATGTGAGTTTCTCTAATTATTTATATGAGTCAAAATATGATCAGAATCCAAATAAAATCCTAATAATAATGATCTTAGTTAATAATAAAAATGAAATTTATAATATGCCGTGTTACATTAATAAACAAATTTGGTAATAAATTATATTTATAGTAAACTAAACATAGTAAGTTTTGGAATTATTCTAAATTTTAAGATTGAAATGCCAAAGGTCTCTTGTGGATTTTTAAAGAACCATTGACTTGAAAACTATAGTACATGTCATAATTAAATGAAACAAATGTCACAATCATCATGACCTATTTATTAAGTTGTTGTCTGAATTAGTTTGAAAGTTTACACGACCAAATCAACTGACTAAGTCTTTTGAAAAAAGAAAAAAAATTAAAAAAAAATTGACCAAGTCTGTGTCTAAACGCTAGAACACGGTGACGATGACCAAAAAAAAAAATAGAAAAAAGTTTGTAATCGATCCCAATTATTATATTTTAAAAAGGAGAATTTTGTCAACATCTCATTTTTTCCAAAAACATACCAACAAAATATTATTATTATTATTATTATTATTATTCTTTAATGCGATGAAATTTTCTAATTTGGTTAATAAAGTTTTGGTATAATTTTTGTGGAGTTTCTTATCCAACGACATTATTGGTTAGACTAAGTCTCAAGTCAATATTGTAGGTGTTTGAAAATAAAAGTTTTCACTTGGACTTTATTTTTATAAAAAAATTATTCTGCCTTTTGTCAAAATAAGAAAGTCATTATCCAATAAAAAAAGTTTAGAATCTAATTAAAAAAATTCTAAATCTGTAACTTAACTTCGGCTGCTCTCTCTTTTTTTTCTTCTCATCAAATTTTATTACTTTAGTGGGGTCAATATTAATAATGATTAGTATTACACTTAAATTTCAAGAATAAATAAATAGCCTTAAAATGTAGGCTTGTAAAATGTAAGCTTGAGATTAACAAGTGTTAGTATTATACTTGTACAAAATGTCACGAAGTTCGAGAGCTATGTTATTAGCACTCGAGCATGAGTTGCAGGCTCGAAGGCATCAGTCTCCTCCAAATGATGAGCTTGACAGACTGGTCAAGCAAGAATGTGGCAACAACTGAAATGATAAACTCAAGGCTACAAGTGATCTTGAAAGCTCGTTGAAGCAGTATTCAAGCTCGAAGACGCATTAAACATACACGGAAAAGTTGTTTGGAAATATCTATTTCTTTGTGATTAGGTTAAACTGTGTATTGAATCCCTATTTTTATGGGATATCTATTTAAATAATCCATTTAAGTTGTATTATTATTATTATTCAAATATTCATTTGAATATATGTTGTAACTTTCCCGAAATTGTGGGAAGATATTCTTGTAACCATGTCTATAAATAGTATGGATTTAGTCCTTTGTAATCAAGGGGAAATTGAGCACTGAGAAATAATATGTGGAAATTGCTTTTATTGAAGCTTTAACACAGACTATAATAAAAGTGACTAGTGGACGTATGCAGTTTTTAACTACTGAGTCACATAAAAAATCTCTTTCTTTTCTTTTCTTCCTTAGTAATTGTTTAATTGCTCTACATAATTGAGTTGACGAAAAAAGATGTCAACAGTTTGGTGCTTTCATTGAGAGCATTAAGCAATTACTCCTACCGTTTAGCATAAAGCTTCCTGCTTAGCAACAATGGCTGCCCTGAACATTCTTGGAACCAGTGGGCGACCTCTACCCCAAATCCCTGAGGAGCGTACTCCACGAACCGAGGAGCATCCTCGAAGGCCTGGTAAACAACCAATGGTGGACTAGAGTCCCGACGAGGAGAGTGCCTCATTGTCTCCTAGAGAACGACCCAGACAAAGTTCTAGACCTAATGAGTAGGATTATTACAATCGCGAAAGATATGTGCCATTAGTTGAGCTTGAAAATCGTAGGCTGTGTGAACAGTTAGCCAAAGCTACATGGCTAAATGAAGAGATGGCAAGATGAGCCACTGAAGTCTAGGCACCCCCATGGAGGACCATGTGGCGACCTCGAGGGAGTACGGATGCCATGATGGCTGAACAAAGGGTCCAACAGGTTCAACCGAGGCCAAGGGAAAATATTGAAAAAAACCAGCCCAGGGGATCATCTCGGAACCCTGCCAGGAACAACCCAGCAGTGGATATTCCCGCAGACCATGGGAATAATCGAGCTCCCCTGACAGCTCGGAGTAATAACCCAGCACCTGCCGGGAATAATAGTAACCCCGAACTTGCAAGGCCAAACAATGAGAGACCGCCACCGTCTCCAATCAGGCATCCTCCATCACCAATCAGGCATCTCTCTCCAGCTCGGGGTGTACCCCAGCAGGCTCCTAACGGAAATCGAGCTGGGAAGGGAGCACCCCAGAGGCCTTCTCAAAGTGCTAGAAGTGAAATTCAAGACATGAGCCATCGGGCACGACCCAATCATAGGGGTGAACGCGAGATCCCATTGAGGGCACATTAGGAGCATAGACAGGTTAGACAACCCCAACCGTCTGGGAGTTATGTGTCGCGGTCATAGGCAACCAGAATTAGGGTTCACGTGAATAACCCACCTCATAATCAAACCCCACAACAACAACAACTAGAAAGGACTGTCAGCTTCCTTGATGGAATTCAAGATTACAGCAGGTCGGTGAGTGTTTATAACACCGAGCCTAGATATTACAATAATTATCCGAATGATTATCCTGATCTTCGAGACCTCCTGAACCAGAACCGAGGAAAATTTAATCAACCAAAATCGTACCTGCGAGCACACTTAAATGCCCGAAGGGAGCCCCTACAACCAGTATATGGAAATCAGTACAACCCTATGCTGCGACAGGGAGCTGGAGTTCCTACAAAAAATAACCAGCTACTAGTAGTACAAGCTCCTCCTCCTCTGGATTTGGTTAAGGAAAGAATTGACCAACTTGAGGAAGCATTCAGGCTCCTTCAAGAAGGAAAGAATAAGGAAAAGGCTTACGATTCCGATGAGGAGCTTAAGCCTTTTACCTCTCATATCTCAAATACACCATTTCCCAATGGTTTCAAGATACCCCACGTGGCACCCTACGATGGGACTACCGACCCAGGCAGCCATCTGAGTATGTTTAATATTGTGATGCGAGCCAGCAACATTGGATATGAGCTCACATGTATGCTCTTCCCACCACACTCACTGGACTAGCAAAGAACTGGTTTGATAAGTTTTGAAAACACTCAATTTCGTCTTGGGATCAGTTGTCTAAGGAATTCAAAAGGCAGTTCCAAGCTTTAAAGAGAATCAAGCCCAAGGCTTCCGCCTTAACAAATGTTAGACAACAACCAGGAGAATCACTGAAGAGCTACATGGTGAAGTTCAATATAGAGGCGACCCAAGCTCGCAATGTTGATGATAGCGGTCATCTAATGGTGGTATGAGCTGGAGTACTTCTAGGAAGTCCTCTTTGGGACGACATGCAGAGGAAGCCAGTGAGGACAATATCCGAGTTCACCACTTGGGCCCAGAGGTTTGTCAATGTAGAGGAGGCAAGGGTAGCACTTAAACAAGCTCATTCGCCCTCAATAACTACAACAACAAACGTTAACTCAGCCACTACCTCTGCTACACCCTCCACAACGTAACCTTCAGGAGATAACCCTTCTAAGAGAAATAAGAATGAAGGGAACAACCCCGAGGCTGATGGAGGTAAGAAAATGAAAGGAGATAAATACTTCTCCATTTACACAATATATACCAAGCTCACAGATACTCGGGAGAAGATATTTGTCGTAAATGAGAATCAGGTCCCTTTGAGGCGACCCGATGCAATGCGACACCAGAGAACCAAAAGTGATTCAAACAAGTTCTGTAGATTTCACAAGGACGTGGGTCATACAACTTATGAATGCAGACAATTAAAAGATGAGACCAAAGGATTGATATCGAGAGGCTACCTCGGACAGTATTTCCGAAACCGAAACCAAGTCCTGGTTTCACCTGGTCAAAAGGCAACTCTGGCTCAGCTCGACCAGCAAGCTGTGGCCCCACCTGCGAGGGTGGATAATTGAACTCCCCTAATTCATGGAGAAAATGTAATAACCATCGTGGGAGGACCACACATTGCAGGGTCGGGCAGAAACACTCAAAAAATGTATTTCTAAGAGTTCAAAACGGGGGATGGATCTTCTTATGTGCCTGAACCATGAGCTATGAAACAATAGAGAGTTGAATCCCAACCTATCACTTTCACCGAAGAAGACATTTCACATGTCCAATTTCCTCATAATGATCGTCTACTCATAAACTTCCAACTCGCCAATAAGAGGGTGTGTCGAGTCGTGATTGATAACGGGAGCTCGTTCAACATCCTCTATAAAATGACCTTGGAAAAGATGGGTCTGTCTGTTCAAGACCTTAAAGCCTGTGCAACAACATTATACATATTCTCTGGAGAAGGAATCTCCAGTACAGGGGCTATCAAGCTCCCAGTGACCTTGGGAGACTATTCGATCTCAATAACCAAGATGTTGGAGTTCATCTTAGTAGACACCTCGTCGGCCTACAATGTACTGCTTGGGAGACCAGCCCTAATTATGCTGGGGGTAGTCACATCTGTTAGGCATTTGGCCATAAAATTCCCAACTCCCAGCGGTATTGAGACGCTAAAGGGGGATCAATTAGTAGCTTGAGAATGCTATAGCATCTCGATGAGGGGAAAAGGCCAAGTTAGTGCGCAGGCCGTAGTAATCATTGAGGAAATGGGCGAGGATGTATACAAGGTCGAAAAAGAAATCAATCCAAGAATAGAAGAAGACAGGGCCGATCTCGATCCAATTAAAGAGCTCGAAGATATTCAGCTCGATGAAAGGACACCACAAAGGTGGTAAGGATTGGGAAGAATCTCCCAAAGGACGCGAGATAGTAGTTAATTCGCTTCCTAAGGGAAAATCAGGATGTATTCGCATGGTCACACTCATATATGATTGGGATCATTCCCAATGTTATAAGCATGCGTTAAACATATACAAAAACTCCCCTCCAAAACAGCAGAAGAGAAAACTCCTCGACGACGAGAGGAAGAAAGCCTTGAAATAGGAGGTCGAAAGATCAAAAGCAAATTGGTTTATCCGAAATGCTTTCTACCCAGAATGGATTGCCAACACAATATTGGTTTTGAAACCCAAAGGTAAGTGGCGAACTTGCATCGACTATTCGAACCTCTACAAGGCATGTCCAAAAGATTGTTTCCCTTTGCCTTGAATCGATCAGCTCGTGGACGCAACCTCGGGTCATGAAATAATGTCATTCATGGACGCGTATTCTGGATATAAACAGATAGCCATGCATGCACCCGACCAAGAGCATATGAGTTTCATTACTGATAAAGGTTTGTATTGCTACAATGTGATGCCTTTCGGGCTCAAAAATACTGGGGCTACATATAAAAAACTGGTAAATAGAATGTTTGTTGAACATATAGGAAAAAAGCATGGAAGTGTATGTGGATGATATTCTAGTCAATTCCAAGCACAATAGTAATCATGTTGATGACCTTGCAGAGTGCTTCACAATACTTTGAAAGTACAACATCAGCCACAAAAGTGCTCGTTCGGGGTATCTTCAGGAAAATTTCTAGGATTTATAGTGAACGCTCGAGGAATTGAGGCAAACCCGGATAAGGTATAGGCCTTGATAGACATGCCTTCACCTCGAAAGCATAAAGACATCCTGAGTCTAACTGGACGGATGACGGCTTTGAGTAGGTTCATCTCGAAATCTACGGACAAATGTTTACCATTCTTTAATCTTCTAAGAGGGGGCAAAAAGTTTGAATGGTCAGATAAGTGCAAGCTCACATTTCAGGCTCTCAAAAAGCATTTTGCTAAGCCACCTATATCTTATCCAAACCAGTTACAAGGGAAATATTGTATTTATATCTCGCTACAACCGAGCATGCAATTAGTGCAGCCCTAGTTCGGGAGAATAAAAAGGGTACAAAAACTTGTTTATTATGTCAGCAAAATATTGTTGGGGGTAGAATTGAGATATCCACTGATGGAAAAGTTTGCATTGTGCTTAATACACGCATATCGAAAACTTCGACCTTACTTCCAAGCACAGCCCATACATGTGCTGACTGGTCAGCCATTGAGACAAATATTATCGAAAGTTGAAGCATCTGGAAGACTATTGAAATGGGCGGTCCAGCTTGGGTAGTTCGAGATAACGTATCACCCAAAAACGACGATAAAGGGACAAGATTTAGCTGACTTCATAGTCGAATGTATTGGAATAACCAACAAAGAAGTCGTAACCCCAGCCCGCAAGCCGTGGAGACTATGTCGATGAATCCTCTAACGAGAACGGGTCAGGGGCAGGCATTATCCTAATAACCCCATCATGAAACAAGTTTCACTCAACCTTAAGGTTTGGCTTCGAGGCCTCGAATAACAAGGCTGAATGTGAGGCACTATTGGTAGGGCTCTGAATATCTTCCGAGCTAAAGGAAAAATCCATTCACTACTATAGTGACTCTCAATTGGTTGCCAACCAAGTGTTATATTATTTTATAATATAATATAATGTTTTAGATTAAATGAATGTGACATAGAGTGTCGCATATTGTAACATATAATAGAGAGTTACATTATTTGGATATATGTGAAATATCCAAACATGTAACATATTTGGTGTTACAAATTCATCACAAATTTGTAACTCCTAAAATATCACCCATTATTGTGAAGATTTGTTGTTACACAATATTGAGATGAATTTCTTAAAGTCATATGAGAAATGGCTGATAGAGATGTGATTTTAACTCCCATATTATGTATGGAAGTTACAAAATCAAGTGGGAAAAAACTGAAAAAATAGTTGCTAGAACTGACTGAGGGCCGCGGCGCCTGGTAACATGCGCCGCGGCCCTAGTGCCTGACAGCCTCTTCCAACTTTGGTTTTTATCCAATTTTGAACGTTTCCAAAAGCCAAGTAACTCCCAAATCTCTATTTTAATTCCATAAAAGATCCAATTAATCATTGGTAACAGCCATGGGGGTTGGTGGAATTTGAAATTCAAAGGGTGTCTCAAAACTCTATAAATAGGAGCCTAATGCTCACTTGTAAGACACAACTTTTCTATCCACTAGAGTACTTGGCTAGAAACACCTTGAGGCTTGATTATTCCAGAAAGCATTTCCTATAATCTGTGAGAGATCCCTTAGTGCTTGAGTTAGGGGGAAATAAGCTTTTGGACAAATGTTTCAAACCTTATTCAAGTTGGTGATCCCCAACACTCTTCACTTTGGTTGTGTGAGTGAGAGTTTATTGTTTTGGTTCTTGTTCTTATTTTATTCTATTGCTCTTTCTTCCTTCTTATTCTATTTACTTGTTCTTTTGTTTAAAAGTTGTAACCCTTTTATTTCCTTTGTTCAAACACTTCTAATTTACTTGTATCTTTTTGTAATAGAGTTGTACTTTCTATTTCTATCATCTTACATCTCCTTCTCCTTTATTTGTATTTTTCAGTTATAGAGTTGTAACACTTTATTTAATCAATCATTGTCTATTGTAATATTTTCCATAGAGTTGTAATATTTTCTTACCATTTCCATTGAGACAATACATATTTTCCTAAAGGAAATCTGAGCCCTTGATTCGGATTAAAATGTGATCGAATGGATTGCATTTGATCTCGAAAATTGGCAGAAAAAAGGGGAATAGGAAAGGACATGTGCAGAGAAAAGAGTACTTGAGTACTCTCAATATCTAATCCCATAATGACACGTGTCTACATTCGAGTGTGGTAGGTGGGCACGTTTTCCGAAAGTGAAGTTCAAAAGTTTCATTCTCATGGGATTCGAACCAACACTTTTGAGGGGGGAAAATGTTAATCCCAAATTTCGAGAATAAATAAATAGCCTCGAAATATAGGCTCGTAAAGTGTAAGTTCGAGATTAACAAGTGTTAGCATTATACTTGTACAAAATGTCTCGAAGTTCCTTAGCTACGTCATCAGCGCTCGGGCATGAGTTGCAGGCTCGAAGGCATCAATCTCCTCCAAGAGATGAGCTTGACAGACTGATCAAGCAAGAAGGTAGCGACAATTGAAATGATGAACTTGAGGCTACGAGTGATCTCTCATTGAAGCAGTGCTTAAGCTCGAAGACGCATTAAACATACAATGAAAAGTTGTTTGGAAATCTCAATTTCTTTGGGATTAGGTTAAACCGTGTATCGAATCCCTATTTTTAAGAGATCCTATTTAAATAATTCATTTAAGTTGTATTATTATTATTATTCAAATATTCATTTGAATTTAGATTTGAATATATATTATAATTTCCCTAAATTTGTGGAAGATATTCTTGTAACCATGTTTTGAGCACTAAGAAATATTTTGTGAAAATTGTTTTTTCTTGAAGCTTAAACACAGACTATAATAAAAGTGGCTCGTGGACGTAAGCAGATTTTAACTAAACCTAAAAAATCTCTTTATTTTTTTTTCTTTTTCCTTACTAATTGTTTAATTGGTCTACATAATTGAGTTGACGAAAAATGTCGTCAAAAAATTAATATTTCAAAAGTACATTATCTAATTAGCCTCCCATAGACGAAAATAAAAATAGTTAAATCACTCAATTTTCCAAAAATTATTTTTTTTCCATTCATTCATTAAGATGAAAGATCAACTACAATAAAATAAATAAAACGAGGATCAAAAATAGAATATGTCTAACTATAACCTCCTACATAACTAATAACAACGTAGTTTGCGTATAGGACACCCCAGTAGCGGGTCAGAAAGAAAAAAATTCACCAGAGCTTTATATACAAAATATACATACTACTAACAAATTATTAAAGACATAACACTATAAATGTACAAAATATAAATATCATATTTAAACTTAAATAAAAAAGTTCGTTATGAATTTATATAAATGCAAAATATTTATATAAAAAGGGACTATAATGAAAATAGATTATATTTAAAAAAAATACAAATTACACCCTAACATGTTACCATATTAAAATTAACACGAATATATAACAATTCAGCTACCTCCACTAAAAATCTTTTCAATGCACTTTTTTTTTTTTGAAAGGGACTTTTCAATGCACATTGTTAGGTCTAAATTGGCATTTAATGGCAATTTTATTCAAATTCAAATAACTTGAGTTTATATGTTTCAAGTTTGTCAATTGCAATAACACGATTTTAAATAATTATCTCTAACATTTAAAATATATACAATTAAAAATTGATTAAAACTATAATACTATAAATATATAAGTAAGGGACTAAACTATAAAAAGACTAAATTAATTTTTTTTAAATAAAAAAATAGGAGTGGGCAGTTTCCCACCCTAGGCCTTGACTGGTTCCGCCAATGATTCTACACATTCGGACAATCTCAATAGATAGTCTTGTATTTTTTTTAAGCCAAGTTGTGTTGTAATCTTTAGTTACAATTACGAAGAAAATTTGTTTCTTTGAGCATGGCCTTAGATAGTAAAGGAGCATAACCACATAAAAAATAATATTCCGCAATCATAATCAATTAATTTGTTGGTAACACCATAAAAATAGATCTTTCACCCATGGCGCATTTAGATTATCAATGGAATCATGCACAACCCTTCGCTAGCTATTGGTACACATTCAATCCTAGGTACCTAAAGGGCATGGGTTCAAACCAAACCCAAAGCAAAAATTGTACATATTTATATACATAGAGATTTGTGTCCCAAATGGTAGTATTGCTCGTCGCCCATGTGGTGGTGGTTATGGTGTTGTTGTCTACCTTTTTTGTGACAAGATTTGACACCTCTTTGGTGGGTTATGTCAATTAGGGATTATAAATAAATTTTGAGGATCATTAATATGGTCCTAACATTGAAATTATGGTACACATTCAACTCGAAACTTTTTTTCCTGAAATTATTGTCCCACCCTTTGATTCTTTTTTTTTTCAGTCAAAAGATAATGTAATAGATCAAGATTGCAACTGAGCACAAATATTGCAACCCGAATGAGAGATTTCTTTCGTCCAATAAAGTTCATCATCTAGTCTTAGGACATGCTAAGTCAATTTATGAGTTACAATATAAAAATTATAACCAAAACAAGAGAAAAAGATACCCCAGAATTTAGACAATAGAACTTTAATATTAGAAAACAACTCCTACAGTTTAAGTCAAATTTCGTCTCACTAAAAGAACACCTACAAAATAAATAAACAAATAAAAGTAGATTAGTATCAAATCTTAAATAATGATAATAAGAATATTAATGATATGAATATTTTCATATTGGAAGAAACATCTTCCTAAATAATTTATATATTGAAGAAGCTAGAACTTGTCAGTAAAGTCTCCAAAGCCGAAAGTGTCACTATTATATCTAATCTGTTCATTAGGACAATAAGATACATGTACCACAAATTAACAAAGATAATTACTTTTAAAAAATAACTAAAGATTATCCTGATAAAATAAAATTTATATTTGAAGTCCTTGAATATGAAGGTGTCCTAGTTAACTTGAGAAGGCATAAAAGTAGCTTGAGTTGATGAGGAGGAGAACGATGGCACAAAACTAGCCTCACAAGCCACATAACTTAGCATACTAGCCTCAAAAGCACAAGACAAGCCACCATACATGGCACATAATTAGCCTCATCAGGCACAAGACAAACTACACAATATATCACCAAACTAGCCAAAAAGGCACAACATAAACCACAAAACACGCATAATATCAACCTAAGAAGGCACGAAAAAAATAGCAAACAAAGGAACAAAACGGAGTCTAACACAGTCACCAAACAAGCCTAGACGAAAGATTAAAATGAATAATACAAGATTAAAATTAAGATAAGAAAGTAAATATAAAAAGGAAAAGTGACTAAGACAAACTAATCTTATTTGTATTAATTAGTTATTAGATCAAGTATAAAAATGATGGTATTGTGAAAGTTCAAACAAAATTGAAGTTATGAACTTAAATACATACATAATTTACAACTTGAAATTAATAGATCTAGAAAACCCCCTAAATTAATTAATAGCAATTTGTTAAAAAAAATTAGTTTAATTGGCATTTATTTTACCTCTTTGAAATAAATTTAAATGAATACTATAATTAAAAGTCTATCAATTACTATACATATCATCATTAATGCATTAATCTACTACTAAAATATAATTGATCCTTTTTTTTTTTTTTGACACAAAAACATAACTTCATTAGAATAAATCCTTGCAAATTACATAAGCAAGTTCCGAAGGGATATCATCCCCCCTCCAACTACGATCAGCTATGGAACTAGTAGCCTTTGCTAAGAAATCGGCTACAGTGTTTGCAGATCGTTTTACAAACAACAAAGAGACATTAGAAGACTTTAATTCCGACAGTAACACCCTACAAGTTTGAACAATACGACCAAAGTATGAAAACAGCTTCGTAGAGCTTCGAACAGATTGAATTGCCACCCAGCAGTCAGATTCAACCACCACATTTCGTAATCCTTTACTCTTGACCCAGCTTAGAACTTCCTTTATTCCGAGAATTTCAGAGACCTCTGGGTCAGGCTTTCCGGCCAAGCAACGAGCCCGAGCCTCTACCAAACGCCCCTGGCAGTCCCTAACCACCCACGCCATACTAAAGCAGCCAGATTGAGCAAACAGAGCAGCATCAGAGTTTATTTTCAACATATTTTCTGGAGGAGGAGACCACCTAATCGCACCATCATTCACATCTGCCAGAGTCAGAGAGAAATCAAAATTCTTGTCTTGGGCCACCTGCCATTGTGATAACACTGAAACAGACATCGCAACAACCTCTGGGACATCAACGCCCTTTTGATTCCATACAAGCGCATTGCGACTTCGCCAAATCGACCAACACAGCATAACAGCAGCCTTTCTTTGGTCCCCTTCATATCTATCAAACAAGTTAATCAGCCAAGCCGAGAAAGAACCCGAGGACTCCATATTAACATTCAACCCCAGATGCTTCCAACACTCCTGTGCGAAAGAACAAGACACCAATACATGGGTGATGGACTCTACCTCCGAGAGGCACATTGGGCAATTGTTATCAACAGGGACATGGCGAGTTTGAAGCTGGGACTTTGTGGGTAAACAGCCAGTTACAGCTTGCCAAAGAAAAAATTTCACTTTAGGAGGTATTTTTAAATTCCATAGCTTTCTCCAGAGACCCGAATTTGCACCATCAACATCCCCTTCTGTACACATTTCCAAGCTCTTATACGCACTCTCCACAGTATACGCACCCAAATTATCCTTCTTCCAAAACCAAGAGTCCACTTCATCAACATCAATCGGTATAGAGATGATGAGAGAGAGATCTCTTTCGCCAAAAATTCTACCCAGCAACTCCATATCCCACCGATTTTCTCCAGGCCGCAAGAGGTGAGCGACCTTCATCCCTATTAAACAGTCGGCCCTAGTATGAATATAAGGGTCATCCGACGGAAGCCAGGGGTCTTCGACAATACCCACTGCGGATCCAGCTCCCACACGAACCACTGCCCCCGATCTTACTAAGCTTTGGGCTTCAAGAATCGATCTCCACACATAGCTAGGGCTGCTCCCAATAGATGCAGAGAGGAAATTTGTTTTGGGAAAATACCTGGCTTTGAATAAACGGGCTACTAAAGATTGGGGTTTAGTAAGAAATCTCCATGCTTGCTTTCCAAGAAGGGCCAAGTTGAAAGAGTATAGTGACCGAAATCCCAGCCCCCCAAAAATCTTCGGCTTACACAACCTTGACCAACTGAACCAGTGAATGCCTTTTGTTTGTGACCCTTTTGACCTCCACCAAAACTTACCCATAGCCCTTTCAAGATTCCTACTAATCTCCAATGGTAATAGAAAAACACTCATGGCATAATTTGGTAGAGCCTGAGCCACCGTCTTCAAAAGTATTTCTTTCCCCGCTCTAAACAACAGCTTGTTCTCCCACCCATGGATCCTCTGTTGAATACGGTCGTTAAGATACCCAAAAATTACTGATTTCTTCCTGCCAATTATATTTGGCAACCCCAAATACATACTATCATTATCTGCTTCATGAATACCCAAATCACCACAAATCATATCCCTATCCCCTGGTGTAGTATTACAACTGAAGAAAACCGAAGACTTCTCGTAGTTAACTTGTTGTCCCGACGCCCGCTCAAATATACCAAGTAAGTCTAGCACATGGTAAGCTTCATCACCAGAAGCTCTACAGAAAATATAGCTATCATCTGCGAAAAGCATGTGTGAAATTTTTGGTGCACCACGAGCCACTTGAATACCATGAATGAGTTGTCTCTGATTATAACTATCCAAGAGAGCAGAGAATCCCTCAGTACAAATGATAAACAGATAAGGAGAGAGTGGATCCCCTTGACGAAGGCCCCGCTCAGGAGTGATGAAGCCAAACTCTCTACCTGCATGCGAAATCTGATACCTCACAGAAGTGACACAGGCCATGAAAAGATTCACCAATTTCTCTGCAAACCCCATTCTCTGTAAAACTGCCCTGAGATAACCCCATTCGACACGATCGTAGGCCTTGCTCATATCAAGCTTCAAAGCCATATAACCCTTCTTCCCACCTGTCTTTCGTTTCATGTAGTGCATAATCTCATAAGCAATCATAATATTATCAGAAATCAACCGCCCAGGGATAAAAGCACTCTGTGCTTCAGAAATAACACAATCAATAACGAGCTTTAATCGATTAGCAAGTACCTTTGAAATAATCTTGTAAAGAACGTTACATAAGGATATTGGCCGTAGATCTAACATTGACCGAGGGCTTTTCTTCTTTGGGATAAGGACAATAGAGGTGAATACCAACTCCTCCTGAAAACTCTCAGACTCCCAGAACTCCCGAACTGCTTTTATCACATCATTCCCCACAATATTCCAGTACTTTTGATAGAAACCAGGGCTCATCCCATCCGGACCTGGGGACTTATCAGGATGCATCTGAAAGACAGCGGTCTTAACCTCCCCATCCTCTATAGGTACCTGTAACATATCATTCTGCGCCGGGGTGATCGAACTGGATATACAACTGACTACTGGATCCCAATTGGCCACTGTAGATTTAAAAAGAGTTTGGAAGTAGGTGACCATAAACTCCTGAAGGCCTCCATCCCAAACCACCGAATGCCCATCCTCATTAACCAAAGTCTCAATATGATTATTGCGCTTTCTAGTGCGAGCGGAAGCATGGAAGTACTTAGAATTAAGATCACCTTCTCGTAACCACAGTTGTTTACTTCTTTGGCGCCAAAATACTTCTTTCTGAACAAGTATCTCGAACAAACCTTTCTGAGCTTCTTCAAACTTCTGAAGAGACTGGCTGTCCCGGCACCCCTTGAGCGTTTTTATCACCCTGTGACACGCATCTATCCTGCGATGAAAATTGCCCGTGACATGCTTTCCCCAATCCGAGAGAGCCTTCGCACACAAAGAGAGTTTTTAATTAATCGGTCTCTCCCTATATACGCTCCAAGTATCCTCCACAATTTTAGCACACGTTGGTTCTCTAAGCCAGACGTTCTCAAATTTAAAAGATCGCAAGAGCACGGGCCGATGCTCTTTAGAAGGGATCAACAAAATGGGACAATGATCCGAGGTGGACCATTCCATGTTGACGAGTTGGCAAGTAGGGAAAAGAGAAAGCCATTGCTCATTAACCAAAGCACGATCGAGACGACATTCAATCCAATCCTCAGTATTTCTACCCCGTTCCCAGGTAAAAGGGTAGCCCACCAACTCCATATCAATCAACTGGCACTCCTGAAGAACATCTTGAAAGCCTTGTAACAACCAAGAAGGATAAGGCCTACCCCCCTTTTTATCATCATGAGAAAGAGTATTATTCAGATCACCTATCACGCACCAAGAGGACGAATTAGAGCTTGCCAAATTTCTCATTAAGTTCCACGTACCACTTCTCATAGCCCTATTAGGTTCACCATACAAACCAGTCAAACGAAACACACTCCCATTTCTCTGATGAACCTTCACATCAATATGGTTTTTACTATAAGAAGATAAAATAGCCTCTTCTGGATACCTCCATAAAAAAGCCAAACCACCACTCCTACCCTCACAATCCACCGTAATCATGCCTTCAAAGCCCAAAGAAATCTTTAATTTTTCAACCATATTCTTCTTACACAAAGTCTCACATAAGAACACAAAATTGGGTTTCTTGCGAAGTACAATCTCCTTTAGGAATTGAACAGTCCACGGGGTCCCAAGCCCGCGGCAATTCCAACTGAGAATACTCATAATTCTTGGCGGGTCCGCGAACCGGAACCCGCCATAAACAAGTTTTTTGACCCAGTTGGAGCACCAACTGTACGAACCACATTTTCCATAATTGATCCATTTAATATGGAAAAAACAAAAGAAAAGACATTTTCTATTCTCTGAAAATAATAGAAAATGTCAAATTAAATATCTTTAAAAATGAATTAAAATGAAAAAAAGATCTTTAACCATTTAAATCTAAATGCAATTATAAAAAATATGCTACAAGATAAAAAAAAAAGAAAGGAAAATAGAATTAAAATATTAAAGAGAAAAACTCCAAATTAGTGTTATTTACCTAGAAAAAATATATAAAAGTAATTATAATGAGAACTAAATTGCTCCATAAAAACTTAGTGAGAATAATTAGGGAGAAAATATTATTTCAGAATACACAAGTACTAAAGGCTAAGTTGACATAATTGACATGAAAATTTTAAACACTTAAAAAAACTCATAAAGATTAAAAAAATAAAAAAGTGATATTTTAAACACGTTTTTGCACTCTTCAACATAATTTGAAATTTGTTTAAACCACTTTGACTGAGTAAAACGTTATTCTAACAACTGTTGGAAGGTTTCAGACCTTCGAGATCTATCATTTGATAAATTTATTCATCTAAAATCCTTAATTTCTTAATAATCATACATATGACAAGTGTCACGCTCTTATATAATCTATCCAAACCTTAAGTTATAATAAATAATATTCTTAGGACTATATTCATTAGTTAAACCTTATGATAAAATTAATATTTTTAAACTATAGGTTAAACTTATAAAATCCATAACTATTTCTATGAGTTTCCAACTAAATCCCGGCTTGAATAGTAAAATCTCGGGATGCTACAATTACCCAATAATGTGTAGAGTGTATGTTACACATTTGATTTGGATTTCACAAAGTCATTATTAAATATGGCTGTCAGAGACATGTTTTAACTCTCATTAGGTGTATGAAGGTTACAAAATCATGTGGGAAAGAGTTTGGGACGTTTTGGAAAAACTGAAATTTTATGTGCTGAAAATGGCATGTGGTCGCGGCCACTGTTTATCCCTGGCTGCGGCCTAAGGCTAGTGGCCGCGGCCAATGAGGCTAACAGTCAATACCACTTTTCAGTATTTACCAATTCGAATGGTTTTAACATCCCAAGTAACTCTCAAATCTCTATTTTAATTCCACAGACATCCAATTAAGCATTGGTAATAGTCATGGAGTTGGTGGAATTTGAAAATCAAAGGGTATCTCAAACTCTATAAATAGAAGTCTAATGGTCACTTGTAAAACACATATTTTTCTATCCACAAAGCACTTGGCTGGAAAATACACCATAGAGACTTAGTAATTCTAGAGAGCTATTTCTTTGAGAGATCCCTTAATGCTTAGAGAATAGGGGGAAATAAGTTTTTGGACAAAGGTTTTTAACCTTGTTCAAATTGGTGATCCCCACTACTCTACACTTTGGTTGTGTGAGAGTTTGTATTCTTATTATTATTATTTTTTATTCTTTTGTTCTTTTTGTTCTTATTTACTTATATTATTATTATTTTGAGTTTGTGATCTTCTTCTTCTACATCTTTCTATTTATTTGTATTTTGAGCAATAGAATTGTAACACTTGTTTATCTATCATCTTGTCTTTTGTATTATTTTGCATAGAGTTGTATTTTGGTTTTCCATATTTCCATTGAATATAATATATTCTCTAACATATATAAATGGATAGCTCAAGTTTTTGTGTTGCTATACCTTAGGCCTTGCCACGCTTTGTCAAATACTTGGAGCAACACTTGTTTCCACCACCAATATCACATGCACTAGTACACATCCATTTTATATAAATAGTTTTTAAAATTTTATTTTATTGAAAAAAAGGTGTTCATGCTAATTTGTGTGTATATACATATGTATGTTTTTTAAGTAGGAACAAGGAGATGATGGTGATTGGTGAGGATGATTAAATATAATGGTTAAGGGTGCAAAACACTTGACAGTTTTCACTTAAGTTGAAGTGAAAATATGAGATTTTGTTGTAGGCATCTATAATTGATTTTATGGGTCTAAAGTGATACAATGAGGTATATAAGCATGCCCAAAATGTTTGGGAGCATTTGGAGTTGCTTAATGTCACTTTTGAGAAGTTAGACATGCTTATATAGCATCGCATCGCCACCCTGTAGGCGATGCATCACCTAAAGTGTAGTACGAGACAAGACACTATAGGTGATGCATTACCTGTAGGGAGGCGACGCATCACTTGACGTGTCCATATAGTTACGTATTTAGCTCAAAAATGATGTGCTTAATGCTCTATTCCTATAGGTTAGAATTGATCGGTGCCTGTGTTGGGAATTTGAGGCTATTATACCAAGTTTTGTATGTTACAACCACAAAAAAATAAATAATGATAATCTATATACTCTAATGGAAGAAAATTACAAAAAACACAACACAAATATAAAAGTGGTAGAATTGACCTTTGTTTTTTAAGAACCTTGATACATAAAATTACAAGTCTATGATTCTAATGTGAACCACAAAATGTAACTAAGGGTTGACATAAATGAAGATTTGTTGTCCAAATTATCTATTCCTAGCCTCCTCCTTGAGATTGTTTGAAGCTACTACAATGGAATGAAATTGTGATTCACAAGCCTTGAATATTCATGCAAGTCAAGCTTTCTTGATGAAGATCTTGGAGAAAACTTGAAAGCTATAGAGAGATGTGAGTGATCAAGTCACCAATTAACTCGAATTGTCCTTTTAATAGTATAGGAACTCCCATTAGACTCAACCAATGAGATTAGAACATTTTAATTTGAATTTTGGGACAAAAAACACGTAATTGTATGGACCCATATAAACTGCCCAAGCAAATCGCCTTCACCCCATACCAAGCACCCCTATGTATATTCATTTTAATTCGACTTTTAATGTGAACATTATATTCGTTTTAATTTGACTTTTAATGTGAACGAATATGGATGATCTAAGGGTTTTAGTCAATCTAACACACCAAAAAACTAGAACAAAAATATCTTAGACTTGGGGAAAAAAATCATTATAATAAAAGATTGTATTTTATCTATTTCTTTCGTAAACCATATAGTTATTTCCAAGTTGAATTATTCTTGATATGAATAATTAAGTATGTGCCGCAGTACGTTTGGAGCACAAAACACAACTGCAACTTTTTGGAGTCAAATTATGCTTCGATGAGGGACGATTTATTTGATTAGTTTAATTATGTGAAAGCAGAAACCTTAAATCTTCTAGGATTTCAATTTTTATATGTAATTTACATCCATCAAATTTGTATATTTAATTTTATTTTTCTTCATTATTTGGTGTGGATTTTCCATGTGTCCAATATTTATGCATAATAATAATAATAATAATAATAATAATAATAATATATAGGTTTGAGTTAATAGCAATACATTTGTGGCAAACAGCCGTTATACTTTATACACACTATCATATTTTTGCAACATTAATTCCGACAAGCCTTTGTTTTATGCTTTTTGAAAATTGTTCTTAGAAAATATTAGCTACACACCTTCAGACCTTCAAATTTTCAAAACTACAAGAAATAGATTTCTATTCTCATTTTTGAAAACCCAACTTTAAAAATATAAATTGAAAACAATGTCAAATATCAAACAGACCCTTTCATTGATCCTATGTTTTCAACCAAGAATAAAGACCTGAGTTTTACAAGAAATAAGTGTACTATTTCGACGCGCGGTTTAATTTCTTTTCATTAGTGTGTATTTACTTAGTTATACATGTCCCGAGCTTTAGTGTATTAGTTCCTTTCAGTTGTCTTTTTAGTCGCAAGTACATGGATAACACAAGGTGTTTAATTAGTCAATCTAATACAACGAAAGAGTAGAAGAAAAATGAAATTATTTTGTCTTTTGTAAACCACGCAATTTCCAAGATAATCCTCAGCGTGTTAGAATATTATTTATTTGGTATATAAAATCAACTAATTGATTTAATATATTAAAGTCAATATTTAATTTATTGATAAAATATTCTAATTAATGGTCAACATTGTTTGTTACTTGATTTTGTTGTTACCCGATTTTTCATATCCCAACTGATTGAGGAAATATCTCAATCTGTGGCAGAGACTCTGATGGTAGGTCTCACTCTATAAATATAGAGTACCGGTCCCCAAGCTCGTTGTTCATTCTGACTTTCAGTAACTCCATCTAAAAGAGTTAGTGAGAGCTTGGAAGCTCGTATACTCGTTCTAATTTCTGTTCCTTTTCTTTTGTAGATCTAAAGCTAGATCGAGGTGATCAATAGCAATGGTTGGAGATATAAAATATTCGATTCTTTTGTATATGTTCATTCTATATATTAATTCCGCCTACATGTATATATGATTGTTCATATGCCTACCATTCATTTTATTCTAACACAGCGTGGTATTGTATTGTGTATTTATATGTGAATAAATAAGATGAGAACTTAGAGAAAACAGAATTACTAGTTTCTGTGCACCAACAAGACAATAAGAAATGAAAATCTTTTGGGTGCTTTATTATGTGTTAGTCTTTGTCCTCCTTGTATGTGTATCCGGCAATATCTCTGTCGCACAAGACTCGTTTGTTCATGCAGGTGAGTTAGTAAAACTCCTAATTTGCAAAAGCCTTGAATCAGTAATATGTAATGATTTATGTCTTTCCCAACAGAAATACAAATTTATATGTAGGGGTGTTCATTAGTCGGTTTAGGCGGGATGGGTGAATTTTTGACAAACCCAAACTAATAATCGGATTGGTACTTTTCAACCCATAATCCACCCAATTAAAAAAAATTGAATATCAACCCGCCCAAACTGCTTAAATTTTTTTAAAAAAAAAAAATCATTTTTCACTAATATTTTTTATTATTTTCTCTATTTTTAGTTTATATTTGTAACTAAAATAATTCTTACTTTAAAATATAAGGTCTTTCATAAAAAAATAATAATTTGAATTTAGTTTTATATGTATGATTAATAATTAAATAAATATAAAATTAAAAAAAATAGATAAATTCTTAATTGAACGGATCGGGTTACATTAAGTGGATTGCCAAAAATTTTAACCTGCCTAATATAATAATTATGCAATTTGAAATGAAGATTGGATTTTTTATCAATTTTTTAGATTAATTTGAGTAGTTTATTTGGGTCGGACGGATTGCAAAATTTGTCGCAGAGCCCTGTTTATATGTATAGTAGGAATAAGTTGTGGTTGCTCTTTATCACTATTTTTTGGTCATATATAGTGCTACGTACCGCTTTAATTAGATAATTATTAACCATATTTTATTGATTTTACTGAACAAACTATTATTTGCAGATCATATGATTATGCGGAAATTATTGGGAAAAAAACCGCCAACTATTGGTCCTCCTCCTCCAATACGAGCGCCGCCTCCTGGACACAACTAATTATAGAGTCTCTATTTGGAACAAAACACCATCTGAATAAAATATGGTTACAGTCTCCATCTCCAAAGTGTCAAATTTGTAATATAATACTAAATTTTAGTATTTTTTTTCAAAAAAAAAAAATCTCCAATTTGCCCAAATTTTTAATGTACTACTAAATTTTATATCACATACTAAAAGTTGCTCAAAAATTAGCTAAATAATAAATAAATACTTAAAAATATATAGGGTATTTTTACCTTATATACTATATATTGATTTCTTATTTATTTATTTATACTATTGTCTTAGTTTATTTTCAATTTTAAAGTTTATTATTTTCAATTGTGGTACGCAGTAAAAATTGTGCCAAAAGAATGTAAACCATGCACCATTGCAAATATCTATATTTAATTTTACCTTTATATATTATAAATGTGAGTTTAATGAAAGTTATTGTTTTATGTTAGATTTAACATTTTTTTATTATTTTCTAATACTGTTAGTTTTAAAGTTATCTAAACAAAGTAAAAATATTAAAAAAAAATAAAAAGTAATAAAAATTAAATAAGGTAAATAAATTAAAAAATTAAATAATAAGTTATAAGTGAGTCATAATAATTTTTCATCACGTCATCCTCGATCATCACACAATCCATTCAATCTATTCATCCTCAACACACAAGCCAAGCTGCCATAAATCTTTCAACCTTCCATAATCATTTTCCTGCATCATGCTAAAAATAAAGGAATGAGCCTAATACCCAGCAAAGAAAATCTACTAAAACGTATATGTCATACACATAAAACATAAGACTATATCATAAAGCATATACTATAAAACATATGACTATAAAAACATATAACATATGTGACTACAATATTAATGGCCATTAACTCATTAGCATGGCATGTGATAAACCATCTAGGTCCTCTGGCTACTAATCAGGGTAGGTTAGATCACATGATAGTATATGATAACTCATCTAGGTCATCTCTCTACTAATCGAGGTAGGGTAAATCGTAACTCTAAACCATGAAAATGATAAAAATTCTTGGAGCTTGCTATCTAAGTAAGTCATATGCCCAAGGACTACAAAATATATTTTTGGGGCTTGCTATCCAAACAAGTCATATGCCCAAGGACTATAAAACATATTTATACATATACATATTATAGCATAAAACATATCATAACATAAACATATAAGCACATATAATCTATCATATTTTCCTTACAAAAAACTGGGATATTTGAGAACAAGAACAGGATTGGAACACTCCTAAAAACCAACAACAAAACCATGAGTATTTGTAAAGAATGAAGATGAAAAGAAAACTAAACCACCAAGAAGAAACTTACTGAAAAGAACCTTAAGTTTCAAGAAACTTAAACACCTAACTAAGAATCATAAACAAGAGTTAGGATCTAAAAGAAAATAAAAGAAAACTAAAGAACCATGAAAATCTAAACTTAAGGATAAGAATACCTTAAATGATCTTATGAATTGATCTAAACCTCGATACCGAAATCTCACTATATCTCACTTCACAAGTGTTTAGAAAAACTCAGATTGATAAAGCTTTTAACCCAAAACCCAAGTGTTTATCTCTATAGTAACCTTAGCAACTTGAAGGCTCTGAAGACTGCTTGAAGAATGAAGAAAAAGGCCGAGTACTAGGTCCTATTTATAGAGTTCAAGGAGTGAAACTAACCCATTTTAATTTGAATAAATAAATGAATATAAAATGAAAAAGATTTGAATTTTCATTCAACAGACGCCCAGAACTCGGTCAAAATCGTTCAAAGGCAGGTCCAAGTGGTTCGGGCTGTTTTTAAATCTAAAAATCCTCAAGATTAAAAAATGATGCACCAAGGGCGATATATCGCCTAGACCATTTTCCCAAGCCTCATTCGATCGTTCGTGCGAAGTCGACGTGTTTTCCGTATCTTCTGTAGGCGATATATTGGGCCCTATAACTGCGATATATCGGCATACGTTGATATATCAAACACGTATTTTCACTTTTTCAGCATATTTTGAATTGATAAAACAACTTTGACTAAGTCTAAACGTGATCCTAATAGTTTCTGGAAGGTTCTAGAGCTTCTAGATCTTTCTTTTATTTAACTATTCATAAAAAATACTTAAATCCTTAATAAACATGATTATGACAAGTGTCACATTCTTAATAATTCTATCTAAACCTTAGGTTATAATAAATATATTTCTAGGACCAACAATATTAATCAAACCTTATGTTATAATTAATATTTCTAAACTATAGGTTAAACTTATAAAATCCATAACTGTTGCTATGAGTTTCCAACAAAGTCCCGGCTTGAACCAAAATCCACAGAAACTAACATACTACAAACTACTACTAACTACTACTACTATCTAGCTAAGTAAAAAATTATGGGACACTACAAATAGAGTTTCAAGAGAGTCAATTAGAAAACCTAAACAGAAATGTAGTTCATAAACATCATTCTAAACATGAATATCAATGGAAAATAACATAAAATTCTAAAGTAAAAGAAAAAGAACTGTTGAAAATAATTGGTTGTGCTCCACAGTGTATTCCTCGCTCTCCAAAATCGTTCTCCAAAAAATCTCTCTCTTTTCTTTCAAAGATAAGTTATAAACCTAATTTTTATTTTTGAAGTAACGCGGGCCGCGGCCCAGCTATTCAAGCGTCGCGACTCGTATCCCAAAAACTGGCTTTTTCATTGAGGCGAGCTGTGGCCCAACTTTCCATCTGTCGCGGCCCGTGCATTTCTTCTGGCCTTGAGAATCCTTCAGCGTCGCGACCCCTCCTTCTAGCGCTGCAACCCTTGCAGAACTTTGAAAACATGCATTCTGTAAAGGACCTGGCCACAACGCTACCAAGTCGTGCCGCGACTCTTAATAATTTCTTAAAATTACACACTTTTTGTCCCAAGAATTCACCGAGGCTATAAAATATCTTGAGTAGGGCTGGGCATGGGTTGGTCGAGTTGATGGTGTTTGAATGAGCCAACCCAATTACATCGGCCTAGAAAATTCTAACCCATTTAAAATAGTTTTAATATGTAACCCAACTCTATTAATCACATTATGGGTTGGGTTGGGTTAGGTCGGGTTATAACCTAAAATGAAAAAAAAAAAAATCTTAGTAGCTATCCAAATTCTAAACACAAGTCCTAAAATTATTACAGTCATCCATTATAGCAACTAAATAGTTAATTAAAATTTAAACAAAATAAAAAGCTTGAATCCATCACTTAACAATGACAATGGGTGTCTTGATGTTCTACTTTGTTTCTCCTTTATTGTTGACTTCTCCTTAAGATTATTGCCTACAATTCAAAAACCAAATTTACTCAACTTATTAAAAATAAAAAGCAGTAAGTAAAGAACAATATTAACAAGTCATTTTATCTACCTTCCTCAAGAACTCATATGTGTGTATAGTATCCAAATATTCACTTGTTTGAATGTCTTATGTGCTCTTCGGCCCGCCCTGCAACAGTTGTAGCAACAGCTAAAACGAAAACAAAAAATAAATAAATAAAACATAAAAGCAAACCAAAATCGTTACTCACTCACCAAATGCTCCAGCCAAAAATATAAACATAATACATATCTAGTATACTTAATTTCCTACTAATATATATATTCTATAATTATATATATATATAAAAATATATATTATATGAATGAAATAAAAAGACAAAAGTCAATCAACCTACCTCTGCCTGCCTGTGTTGGATCTCATGCCCTCCACCCTCTATCGACTGCCTTGAGCCACGTCGTCGCTGAAGCTTCATCTACCTCCGCCTGGAGTTGCCTCCGTCTGAAGCTGCTAGGGCTGCCTCTGTAACGACCCTAAGGTAGGTACGTCCGCCACATACTCGTAATTCTAGGGTTTACAAGTATGTTAGGCACTTGACCAAATGAATTAAATAAAAATATACTAACAAATACAGCAAAATTTAAAACTTTTATATAAACTTATTAATAGAAATTATTACACGTATGAATACTATAAACTTAATGTATCCATATGAAAAACTCCAAACCACTATTGCATTGCTACTGAGTCCGTGCTCCACAAGTTGCTCAACATCTAAAGCCACACCTGGAAAAATGTTGGAAAATAACATAATGAGCTAACGCTCAGTAAGCAAATCTCATGCATACACATACACATAAATGTTGTGAGTTTGTAGTGCACATATACTAATATGTTGACTTATATACTTATGCATTTCATTTATTGCTCATGCACTTTCCAACTTTACTTTTATGCTCTTTCTTTTAGTTTCACATTTTTATGGGCCCAATATCACTTGTGCACACTGTTTGATTCAGCCAATGCCTGCAGGGCTTGTTACACATATCATATAGAATCCCATGGGTTCTCCTCCGGCTAGCCATCATCTCAGCTAGGCTCATCATAACACTCATTTCATCGTTGCCATAGCTGCCATACTTATTACACATATGGAGGAGAAAGACGGAAACATGGCAAACATATCTGAATGGTCAACTCTGACCTAGCCCACACTAGTGGGCAGCCACTATAAGTCTTATAGACCTCCGTCTTCATCATTACACTTACTTAATTGCTTCATCGAAACAGTGGCACCCTTTTTAACATCTTATTATCACTTTGCTTAAGCCTTGTGTCATTAAAATGTTCACTTCACATAAGACATTTCAAGGCATTTCACAATTTTCCTCATATTTATATGCATGGTCTTATATCACATAATAATGTATCATATAACTGTACATGCCATGCATACATGCTGATGCTGAAATGTCAATGTTCGTGTTCATGATTCATGTTTGATGGTATTCAATCAAGGCATTGTATCACATCTCATATAACTCAAAACATCTTTAGTCATAATACATGAAGCTTTGGGTTGGTGGCGTTGTTATACCTTAACGTAGAGCTATGGCTCAGGTCTAAGGTTTCCAGCCTAAAAACTTAAACGCTTCATATATCATAACATATAACAAATCATGAACATAAAGTAATCCACATATCCATCAACATAAGAACACATACTTGCACATAATTCATATCATTCTTAACCAAGTAAGACATCTTTCACATATCACGGAATTCATCAATTACATATCACACAACACCCTTATGGTGTTCATATAACCATTCTTCTTATCATATGCATCATCATCATACCATACTTAACTCATTAGATGTACACATTCAATGTAGTCATGCATCTTACACTTAAGTACAAAAGGTGAGATTTACTTACCTTAGGTCCTTAGCTTATTTTAAAATTGCTCAGCAAGAGTCAATCAATCAAATCCATACAAATCTTATTCAAGGCACATCTTTATTAAATTCTATCAAAATCGTAAATATACACTATTGATAGTGTATATTAACAATACCATAAACTATATGAATGATAATAATAATTATTATCAACGTAATACAAATAACTCTTCATATAAAACCATGCTTTAAACCTTGCTCATAAGATAATGTACTCTTATGATAATAATAATAATAATAATAATAATCACAACAACAATAATAATTATCGTCTATAAATAAACTTATTTCAATATTAATAACAAAATACTTCAATAGCAATACGTACATGAATGTATATATTCAAATAATCATTTTATAAAAGAAATTATATATTTAACATAAAATTGTAATAATCGATATTGTGATAATAATATAATTATAAATATTTATATTATTACTAATTAGTCATAACATCAATTCAGTGATATAATAAATATACTTTTTCCAAAATTTACTGGTCTTACAAATATCAATAACTGTAAGAAACTAATATTTGATATTATTTTAAATATTCAAATATTAACAAAATATTAATATATAAGAATAATTGTTAAATAATAGGTTTACTATAAATCACACTTTTCATATATATATATATATATATATGAAACTATATTCTTGATTTACTTAACAAAATAATAACAATAATAATTAAAATTACTTAATCATAAAAATTTCCATATTAATATAAAATCAATTAAATATGTATTTTTATACTTTATTTAATATCTAATATTTTCTAGAAAATTGGACAGCACAACGGTTATAAAGTGGACAATCCCAAAATCAAAACCTGTATAAAAATACATATAATCTCAGACAGCCAGTAAATTACAGAAAATATTCCATATATCAATAATATATAATTATATACTATAAATACACATAATAACAATTACTCTAATCAATCACAATTAAATCACAATATAGGTCAAAGAAATTATACCACAATGATCGGGTTCCACAACAAGTCAAACGGTGATTTTCTGAAACTCAAAACGTACTTCGGAACCTCGAACACTAAGTTTCGACCGTCGGTCTACGGTGGATCGCGGTGGCTCGTGGTGGGCCCACCACCCAACTATGGTAGATGTAGGAACAAGTTATTGGGTTTTGAAGCCCACAACACGAGGAGCACGATGGTGCTGACGGATCGGCAAACGGATGCCCGAGGTGGCCGAATCGCAACTTTGAAGTAGCAGGGTGGCCGAACTTAAATCGAGTGGTTGAGGCGTTTAATCGGCGAGTGAGCTCTAGATTCCCGCTAGGGACGATAGTTCGGAGGCCTCTGAATCCAACAGTCCGGCGCGTGGCTAAAAGTGGTGGCCGGAAAGTACTCCTGCGTCGTCGGCAACAGTAGCACGCAGAGAGAGAGAAAGAGAGAGAGAGAGAGTTTCTGAGGAGAGAGAGAGAGGGGCTCGGGTAAAAAGAAAGGCTGAAGCCTTTTCTTTTCTTTTTTTTTTTTATTTATTTTTATTTTTTAAAATTACACTTAGACCCAAAATACTAAAATTCTTTTCAAATAAGCCCTTTAGCAAAACTTTCTTAATTTTATAAAAATCCCCAATTAAAATTATATGACATTTGGGTCCAATACTTGACTACTCAAGTTTCTCTCTCTTTAATCTCATTAAAACATAAAATGATATTTTAAACACTATTTTTCCATTACTATTTCTTAAATTTGTAAACTTGTACATTTTATGTATTAAAACTCTGATTTATAATAAAAAAATGTATAATGAAAATGTTGGATATTACAGCCTCCACCTGCACCGCTGAAGCTTCCTCCGCCTGTGCTTAGAGCTACCGCCGTAGAAGAGAGAGTGGTTGTAGAGAAGAGACAGTAGAGGCACGACCTATGTCTTTGGAGAGAAAAGAATTGAAATAATGAGAGAGAATGAGTAGAGGGAGTGAGGCAGAGGCAGTCAACGGCATATTAGTTTTCACTATGAATATATATGATGTAAAAGTTTCAGGGTTATAACATTAAATGTATATATTTTTTAATATGGGTTGGGCCAGCCCGGGTTGGGTTAATAAGGTTTGGAATTCTTTGGGTCGTGGCCGACCCATTATAGTTCGGCCTGTAGCAAAAATGGGCCAATCATTTTCGGCCTGCTTAATTTTAGGTTGTTCGGCCCACTATGCGGGTTGGGTTGGCCAGTTTGGTCGACCCAATGACATTAATGCCCAGCCCTAATCTTGAGGACTCATCTTTTCACAAAAACAACATCAAGACGCTGATTATTTCATCATTTTGAACACTTGGTGGTCACGGACAGTGCTTGTCCCAGGCCACGGCCAGGGGGACAAAAGCTAGTGGCCGCAGGCAGGCTTATCCCAGGCCGCAGCCAGAGAGGATGACAACATTTTTCAAATTTCGGTTTTATCCAATTTTGAACGTTTCCAACAACCAAGTAACTCTCAAATCTCTATTTTAATTCCATAAAACATCCAATTAAACATTGGTAATAGCCATGGGGGTTGGTGGAATTTGAAATTCAAAGGGTGTCGCTAAACTCTATAACTAAGAGCCTATTGCTCACTTGTAAAACACAATTTTTCTATCCACTAGAGCACTTGGCTAGAAAACAACTAGAGACTTGATAATTCCACAGAGCTATTTCCAAATTGTGAGAGTTCCCTTAGTGCTTGTGTTAGGAGGAAATAAGCTTTTGGACAAAGGTTTCAAACATTGTTCAAGTTGGTGATCCCCAATACTCTTTACTTTAGTGGTGTGAGTGAGAGTGTTCTTTCTTTTGTTCTTGTTTTTTCTTTTCTACTATTGTTTGCCCATTTCACTCTTCTTTTCTAGCTACTTGTATTTCTTGTTTAGAATTGTAGTCTTTTATTTCTTTTGTTTCAAAACTATTACTTTATTTGTAATATTTGTTTGGAGTTGTATTTTTCTATTCTTTTCTTCTACTTCTTCTCTTACTCTATTTGTAATTTTTAGTCATAGAGTTGTAATCTTATTTAATCAATAATTGTTTATTTGTACTATTTTGCTTAGAATTGTAAGAATTTTTTTACCATTTCTTTTGAGGCAATTTACATATTTCTAACATAATTTGTCAATTTCATAATTTAAAAAAAACATTTTAAATTTGAAAAATAAATTAAAAAGATATTTTAAATTAATTCTAATTTTAAAACTATATATTTTGATGACAAAAATACAAAATTACAGAATTATACATATCTGGTGAGTCAACACTTTATAACTCCAACAGATGAGGTACTGACAAAAGCAATGTTTTAACAACTTTGAGTATTTTTACCGCACAGAAAAAAATTAAATATTTATCTTTAACATATATTAAACATCGGGTATTTTTGTCGTAAAAATAAAAAATTATATATTTAATTGTAACAAATGTGAAACATTGTGTATTTATACAGCAAAAATACCCCTTAAAATAATAGAATCCAGAGTTTTACTTGATCTATTTTTTTTCTTTATATCATTGGGACAGAGTTTGCGGATATTGAATTTTTGGAGATGCAAATTATGATTTATTCGACACACTTGGCAACTAACTACCTTTTGTGGTATTACTGGTCGCCCAAGTTGGTGATGATATTTGTGTTCTCATCGTGCCGAGGTTTAATACTTCTCTTCAAATTTTTACTAAGAATGTGCTACTAATAGTGGAGATCAAGATCAATCTTAGGAAGTTAGTTAGAATACACCTACCATTTTTTAACTAAAAAATACATTAACAAAAAATGAAGAAACTGTCACTAGTCATTTAGTATGGGAAATTCAAAATTAGGCTATTTAGGATTTTTACCTCCCGAACTATTACCACTACCGTATCGTACCCCTTAATTTTTTCAGGCCGTTAAAAATTCCCCCCGAAATATTCACAGTAATGTAAAGAAGGACTTTCGTTAACTTTCAACACATGTGGCTAATAGAATGCTGACATGGCTCTTTACATGCTGATGTGTCTTGGCCATGTCAGCGCTATGTGTGTAATTTTATTGTTTTTAAATATGGTTTTTATTTTTTTTAATGTATAAAAAATGGTTTAATTTATTAATTCTATTTTTTAATGTTCAATTCATTAATTTTTAATATGATTATAGATTTTTTAATTTAAAATTACACACATGGCGCTGACATGGTCAAGACACATCAGCATGTAAAGAGTCATGTCAGCCTTTTTGTTAGCCACATGTGTTGAAAGTTAACGGAAGTCCTTATTTACATTACTGTAAATATTTCGGGGGAATTTTTAACGGCCTGAAAAAGTAGAGGGCACGATATGGTAGTGGTAATAGTTCGGGGGGTAAAAATCATAAATAGCCTCAAAATTATATGACTAATGAAAAAGTTAGGATGGATATATAATTTTACAGAAACTTGTATATATATATGTTTGGTTGTGAGATCAAAATCTTGTATATGATTCTTGAGATTATAAAAAGAAAAATATATGTAATTATTTATGTAAATAACGTATATGTATTAATAATGTGTGAGACTTATAAATTTATATAAATATTTTAGTAGATTAATGTGGATACGTACAAATTTTAGACTAAAAATAATGTGAAAGCCTTATGGTATATGTAATGCACATAGTCCTAATAAGGTTTATTACCTTAAGATGCTTGGAGGGCATGAATTGAATTTTTGTGAATTAAATTATGATATAATTGAATACGTTTGATTATGTGTATTAAATGTGTTTAAAGACTATTTTTTATTAATATGGGTATTTGCGTAATTTTGACACGTTGATGGTATTATTGTAAATTGTATATGCTATGTGCATTATGACCACATTATTATGTGGATATATGTGATTTTCGGCATGAGTAGGTCATTTCGAGCGATAGTAGCAAAAAAGTCACAATGGAAAATATCCGGCTCGGGTCGAGCCTATGAGTATTTTGAAAACTTTCACATTTTGAGGATATTGGTGAAATGAAATCAAATGGTGTAATACTTATGGGAATGCTTGGTTGGATTGAATGGGTGTTGGAATGGAATTAGTTTTGGGATATTTACACAATTCATTACAATATCTTTTTTATTTATTATATTAATACCTTCCAATATATTCTCATTTTTATATACATATTATAACCGATTTTGGATTTTAATTACTATAATTGTATATTTTCTTTCTTATACTGATTTTGTATTATTTATTACTTTCCGTGATATAAGTTTATATATTTATTACTTACCTTTTAAATTTTGGTTGTCTTTTTGTTTTTATTCAATTAAATTTCTGAACACTTTTTAAAAAAGCTTCTGCCATTTTGTTTCCCCAATAAAGCTTTTTTTCCCATTTAAAAAACAAAACCCCAAAATTCCTTCTCTTTCTATTCTTTACCGTGATCATTTACCCCCATTTTTTTTCTTCTGCCATTTCCTTTACCCAGAAAATTCTTGTTTTCTCATTTCAAAAATAAAACTCCATAATTCCTTCTCTTTCCATTCCTTATCGTGAACCCTTACTCCCAAACCAATATTTTATTTTTCATCATCCATTGCCATGGTCTAAACTTGGAGTGCCGGAGACAATCTATCCATTGAGTCGCTGGAGAAGGATGGTCCGATTGATGATGACTTTGAAACCGACGAGTCCGATGATGACAGAGATTCCCCACCGAGTGTGAAGATGCATGCAACTCTAAAGAATATGAAAACTAGATCACCCCCCTCTGTTAAACCTAGAACTAACAAGAAGTTGAAAATTGTTGATGAAGTTGTGCTTGTTCAAGACTCGGTTTCTGATTCCGACCCAATCCCCAAATCCCCATTGATAAAGGTTTGTTTTTTTTTTATAGCTTTTTTTGTATGTTTATTTTTTTGGGTTCTTGAACTAGTAAATATTTGTTTTCTTTAGTTAAGATTTTTATCCTAATAGAAAGTTATAGTGTTTTAATGTAGGTATTATTTTGGTGTATTTCTAACAGACGGTTTTTATTTATTATTATTTTTGCAATTGTTTGTTATTTCATTTGTTTTCAGAAATTTTATATTTTTGTTTATTTTTTTTATTTGTTTGCACTTGTTTATTTTTCTCATTTGTTTGCACTTGTTTATTTTTTTATAATTTAAAAATTTTGTTTATTTTTTAATTTTAAGATTTTGATTTAGTTTTATTTTTTGTGTGTTAAATTTTTGTTCATAGCAACCTGTTTTACATCATAATATTTTTTTTTTGGTTGTTGAAATGTTGTTTTTTCCTGTATGTTAATTTGTATATTTTTTTACAGGACTGGGAATTTTTTTCAGACCCGATAATGGACCACAAACTCATTGTTGTTATCATACTTTGTTTGTCTTGGAAGACATGCCCGGTTTTTATGTTCTTAATCTCCCGATCCCCATACAAGAATGGATCATCATCATTTTCATCTGCAGCCACTATTTGTTCTTCATTGTTTATTATTGATATGGCTAGATTATGTGCTATCCCATTCCAATGTGGTTCATGTATAAGAAATCCCTCCATACTAACCTGATTTATCAAAATGAAAACATTTTTGTTAAATATTTGATAACAATCGCAATTTATATTGGAAAGTGTTGTAATGTTTATTTTTTGGATTTTTTTTGGGTAAAAAAAGATTTTACCTGATTGTCTTGTCTTGAACATTCCCCCACGCTTTGTGTGTTTTGTACTTGGGTATTGTCGAAACTTACCAGCAAAGGATATAATGTTTCATCAAAATGTTTCTTATGTAGTTCCATGAAAAACTTTACCGTGTCATCATCATCTATTACCATTGGTGGTAATGATGGATTTTGTTGGAACTTAATTTCTACAGCTATGTTTTTACTTTGTACTTTCATTTTTTTAGTGATCATTGTACTCAATTGAAGAAAAGTACAATCACTAGGAAGTAAGATCCCAGTTACCTCAAAAATTTTATAAGTACACCGATTTTCCCAAATACCATTGTAGTAAATGTACACAATTGTCATATTGGTGTGTCCTGTTTTCATAAATTAAACAGTAAGTCAAATTTTAGATAATAAACATTGTATTTCTTTACTTATTTCATTTTTTTCACATGATATTAAAAAATAAACAAATCTATTTAACGTTCAAATATGTGTTATAATTTTACATATTTATTTTTATACAAATTTTTCTTAATAAATAAATAAATTGGAATACATAACAATAGCAGTTTATAAATGTATATATTTAAATTTTTTTCAAACTTTCCCTTTATATAAAATAAATTTGTTTTAAGATTTATAATAGCATTGTTTTTTTTTTTCTTTATATGATTTATATATTCTGTTCTTATAATTATGTATAATGTTTTCAAAAAATAAACAGTAACATACATGTTAGATAATAACCATTGAATTACTGATTGTTATCATTTTTTTCATCATGTCATTGAAAATAAACAAAAGGTTTTGAGTTACACAGATGTGTTTTAATTTCACACATTATTTAAAAAAAAAAACATATCTAAATTAATAATTAAAAAAAACATAACACTATTAGGTTATAGTTTTATAAAAGTAAATGTTAGTGTTAATTATTTATTCAAAGAGTCCTTTTAAGTTTTATAATTTTATGTTTAGATTTACAATAACATTGTTTATTTCCTCCCTTATCATAGTTTATTTTCTTCTATGTTTTGTTTATATCCTTATATAAGTTATTCTAATTATTCCTAACAATGCATCATACCATAATTATTTGTTCATGTCCACACCTTACAAAATAAACGTATTAGTCTATTTTTTTTGAACTGATGAAATTGATAATTATATCTATATGCGGATTGTTCCCATTATTACTGAAACTTTTCATTCTTAACCTTATTTGATTATAATATAAAAGTACTTAAACATATGTTATGCATATCACAATGTTAAATCAAACACACACACGCACACATATATATATGTACTTTAAAACAATATTGACATATAAATCATTCCAAAAGCTTACCTTACCGGAAAAAATGGTGTCTCAAAATAGCAGCTTCAAAAGTGGATATTGCATCTTTTTTATAAGAAGTGTACTTTAGATCAATACCCCTAATTCCTATATGAAATTATAAACATATTTATTTTTCTTTCAACCAACATTTTTTCTTTAGTTTTCTCTTGAAATTGTGAACAAATGCAGATTTGTTGAAGATATATGTCCAAAAATTTTGAAAATGGCGCCTGATAATAGTGATTATGTATTTCCAATTTCTTTTTGTGTAAATCCGATATTATTTGTATGATATTAAATGTGTATATTTCTTCATTTCATATTTTAATAAATAAATATCTTCATTTATATCTAATATTATGGTTTTGTTTTGTGTTTTTTGATGTCTGCGTTGCATTTATTTTGTTTCCTTATATAACAAAGAGATTACGTTGAAGATATATGTCCAATTTTTTTGAAAATGGCACCTGATAATAGTGATTACGTATTTCCATTTTTGTTTGTGTAAATCAGATATTAATTGTATGATATTGTTTGTGTATATTTATTCATATTATATCATTTATATCTAATATTACGGTTTTGTTGTATGTATTTTATTTATAGGAAGTTACAAATTTTGAAACTAATACATATAAGGAAAGTGTCTGAATTTTAGGGATTGCATTTTCATAATTATTTATATTAAAAAGGTATAGATTGTATATATTTTTGTAATTAGTTTTATTGATGTTATTACAGTAATTTTTTTACTTTTGTTGTATATAAGTGAAAATTGCCCATTAGTTTTCCAATGGTAGGCCCATTCACATGTTTGGTTGGCCAGTTGAAATCTGAAAGTCGTTTGCTAATGGAATTGTAATTCTATCATTGGGTGGATTAAGTTTTCCTAAATTAAAGGGATTTTTAAACAATTCATTACAACATTTTTTTTTAATTAGTATATTAGTACCTATTAACATATTTTCATTTATATATACAAATCTTAACAGATTTTTTATTTTAATTACTATGATTGTCTATTTTATTTCTAATACTTATTTATTGATTTGCGTGATATTAGGTTATCTATTTATTACTTACCTTTTAAAATTTTGTTGTCTTTTTGTTTTTATTCAAAAAAATTTCTTAACACATCACATAAAGCAACTGCCATTTTCGTTTCCAAAAAAAAAAAGCTCTTTTTCCCATTTCAAAAACAAAACCTCAAACTTCCATGGGTTATTATATTGATATATTGATTTATTTTAGTGAATGTCATGGGAATTGATCAATTATAGTTGTTGACAATTCTTGAAAAGTATTATGATCATCTTATATGACATTTGAAATTTTATTGTATAATCTTTTGTGTTTTTTTATTTATTTCTCCGAGTTAATTTTTTTTTTATGTATGTGTTAGGGTGATGTTGCTAAAGATCGCGTTGAAGATGAAATCCCTAATTTCTCAAAGATAACTGAAGATATTATCACTTAGCCTCGGCCCAGTAATGAAGTTCTTGGGGCGTTATCTGTTAAGGGTGTTGTTGATGTTTCTCAGAAGTCAGCTTCTGAGAAAGTATAGACAAACACTTATGTTTATTATATTTTGACTCAGTTTATTTTGTGGACTTGGTCTGTTATGACTATTGTAAACATGTTGTCCATATTTTGTCTAGAGCATAAACATTTATGTCGTGCTTTTGTGAATGGAGTCATGCTCTAGCGTACTTAACTTGTTTAATTTTCTTGGTAACTACTACTGGATTTGATACTGATAATGACTTATTTTATTTTTTTATTATATCTTTTATTGTTCTAAGTTATTTTAGAGTTTGGATTGTATATGTTTATTTTTATTTGTATTCCTTAACTTGTTTTCTTTATCTAAAACCTTAAATTGATTTATTTTTTTTCAATTAATATTTTTTTAACTGACAACGTTTTTTTTTTTAATTTTGTTTTTTTTTTCCTATTATCCAAGTTGTTTTTTCCTTAAAGTCCTTAGCTTGATTTATTTTTAATAATTTATTTTTAATCTTTTGTTTTCTTGATATGAGATCTTTTTATTATGTTTATTTATCAAAAACCAAACATGTATTTTTTTTAAAAAAACAAATCTTTATTTTTACCTGATAAGTGACATTTTTAATATGTTTATTTTTTTTATTTTCCCCATGTGGTTTATTTTCATAATATCGATCTTTAACTGGACTTATTTTTATACAATAATTTTTTTTATATGTCATACATATTAAACGTTTTTTTTTTCATCTTTATACAGTGGTTGTTTATTTCTAGTTGTGGCAAATGTTAAACGCTACAATTAAAAAAGTTTATTTTTTTCGTCTTTATTTAGTGGTTGTTTATTCAATTTGTTTGTAGGATATATTGGTTAGATTTGTCACAACAATACCAAGTTCAGTTCAAAGTGAATCAGAACGTACTCCCATAGTCAAGAAGAATTCAGCAGACGATCGTGACAACGATGATGTGGTCGATGATTTGTGTCTCAGTGTTGAGGATTTGAAGAAGTTGGACGAGCATGTTGAGATGTTCAAAAACCAAAGAAAGATGAACTTAAAGGTTTTACTCTATAAATTGATTGTGCACTAAATTTAAAATGGTTTGTTTATTTCATTGTCAGCGAGTAATTCAAAAGATATATATATAAATTATCTTTTTTCCCTTATTGCCAGGGAAAAAGGTATTGTTGTGCACGATGACAACCATGTTTTAATGACTAAAAGGCCAGTTAAACTAGGCATTCAAATGTCTCATCCATTCACAACTTCATTCGGTTCTGATGAGGGCGAGCAAAATAAACGCGAAAATATTAATATTAAAGACGGTCCATTCTCCTCTAATATTTTCAGTGATCTGAAAGATCATTTGCAGGCAACATTCGATAAGTGGTATAAAGCAGGCCTTGGGATTAGTAAAATGTCAGATTTTACTATTTTTTTACATTAAAGTGTTTATTTATCATTTCTTTTGTTTATTTTAATATTAATTGCTGATGTTCATTTTGCAGGAGCAAACATTTTATTGAGAGAATGTGTCTAAACTCAAACTATCATTTGATTATAATATTGTTCACATAGACAACAAAATGTGGTTTTATGACTTACACACTCCAGGAAGGATGCTTGATAGCAATGTAATTTTTATTGTTGTTTATACATTTATTTAAATTTATTTCATTTTCATTCCGTGTATTAAATTTAATGTTGATTTTTTTCTTTTGTAGCACATGAATGTTGCTTTTTATTATTTGAGGAAACAAATTAAATGCAACGTACACATCAAAATGAAGGCAACCTCTACAGACACTTGGTTTGCAGAAGCCTTGATTGCGTTATATGGTAAGTATATTCGGAATGGACGCAATGCATCTATTTTATTTGGCCCTAGTCTATGTGTTGACTACATTAGGGGTCAACAAATGAGATGCAACACTCCCTGGTTGCTAGTCAATTTTGTATTGATGCCTGTGCATATGGATATAGTTGATCATTGGTATCTCTTGGTATTAGACATTCACCAACGGAGATTGAAATTGTTCAATTCATTTGTGGGCAAAACTGATAGGAGATTGAAGAAATCTCTTGAGCCATTTGTCATTTTGTTGCCATTATTGTTAGCAAATATGGGGTTTAACCAAAACAGGATTGATGTGAACAAAACCTCATCATATTTCATTGGGAAGAAGGATGGTGATCAATTTGATACATTCATTGTTCTGAAACTTCCAAAGCAAGTAGAATGGTAATTTTCAAGAATTTGTTTTATAGTATTTTATATTACTTTACACATGTCTAATCAATTTATTTATTATTGGTTTTTCGTATGTTTATTTCAGTGATTGTGGCAATTTTGTTATCAAGTATGCTGAATTATTTTTGCATGGGTGTATTGAAAAGTTGCCCAATCCATTACCTGTTCAAGCATTCATGAACAAGATCGCCGTGGAGTTGTGTAATCACAGTGCTCGTAAAATTGAAAAAAATTGTGGTTCTGATTCGGAAAATGTCGGAAGAAATAATAGGATTGTTGTTGCTTAGAATTTTAAGTTTATATTTCATTTATAATGTTATGGTAGAGTTCTATTATGTCAATTTCCTTTAGTACGATTTTTTGAGCAAATTCCTTTAATTTAAGTTTCAATGGTAATAAATTTAGTATGTTTTGTTTTACTTTAATTCATGTTTATTTTTCTACTTGACATTTATATGTTTATTTTTTTTTATTTAGTTTATTTTGTATTCATGTACAAATGAAAATCATTTTTATATTATCAAATGTTCATATAATACTAGATAATACAAATAAATCGCATATTTTTTTAAAAAATATTTCAAAATACTAATCATTATTTCTTAGCGTTTACTTTAAATGTTTTTTATTGTTATTACTTTATTTGTAAGACCAGTTCATTTTTTTTGTTTATTTCCACGTATTTATAATTTAAGTTTTATTTTTTATTTTTAACATTGGCACATAACAAACAAGTATGAACATATTTCTATATTTAATAGTTGATTTTGTAATCTTACATTATATAAATAAATACTAGTTCTCTATTGTAACTAGATGTATGTAGAGTCCAAGAACTTTACTTAGCTAGTTAGATAATAGTAGCAATAGTAATAGTTGTAGTATTTTTATGACTATGGATTTTGGTTCAGGCCGAGATTTAGTTGGACACTCGTAGTAACACTTGTAGATTTTATAAGTTTAACCTATAGTTTAAGAATATTAATTATAACCAAATGTTTAATTAATATAACTGATTATGAAGGTGATATTTATTATAATATAAGGTTTAGATAAACCCAATAAGGAAATGACACTTGTCATGTGTATGTTTAATGAATAATTAAGTATTTTGAGGAATAAACTTAATAAGAGTAATATTTGAATATCCTAGGGTCTGCCAGCAGCTTTGAAATCGTTAGAGGACTTAGTCAAGGTTGTTTACTTAATTCAAATTAGGCTGATAAAGTGCAATTACGTGTATAATATTTCAGCGTATGTCGATATATCGCAACACTAGGGGGCGATATATCGCCATACTAGGATACAAAAAACACGTAACTTCGCACGGCCACCTCGACGAGCCTCGGGCATATTAGCCCAGGCGATATATCGCCTACTAGGGGCGATATATCGGCTGTAGTGCCAGATTTTTGAACATTTTTTAAACCGAGCTTATTTTATTCCTTAACCTCTTGATAAGTTCAAAAAAAAATTGATCGAGTCTTCAGCCTCTGCTGAACGATTATTCAAAGATTTTTCAATTAAAAAGCCATTATTTTATTCAAGTTAAATAAAGATCTTTTCATTCTTGAACTCTATAAATAGGACCTAGTACCCAGCTATTTCTTCATTCATCAAGCTAAGTTCAGAGTCTACAAGCTGCTAGGTTATTTTAGAGTGGTTAAACACTTGGGTTGGGGATATAAGCTTAATAAACACTCGGGAAGTAAGGTTCATAGTATATTTCGGTTCAAGGTGTAGTTCGGTTATAGAAGCATTCGAGGTATTCCTTATTCTAGTTCCTTTCTGTGTTATTCTTATAGTTTTTCTACTCAAAATCCTAACTCGTATTCTCTAGTCTTGGTTAGGAATCTAAGATCTTGATCGTAAGATTGTTGATCGTAAGATTGTTGTTGGTAAGTATCCTTTCGATGGTGTAGTTCATTCTTTTCATCCTTTTTCTTTAGTATACTCACCTTTCTATTATGGTTTTTAGGAGTGTTCCAAAGTCCCAAAACTGTTCTCATATCCCAGTATATTGGTAAGGAAAATAGGATAGGATTTTATATGTTATATGTTATCTTATGTTATGTTGTGTTATGAAATGTTAAATTATGTATGTTGATAGACTTGGGCATATGACTTGTATAGCTAACAAGCCCCAATAAATTTATGGGCATATGACTTGCTTAGCTAGCAAGCCCCACAAATCTAATGGGCATATGACTTGATTAGTTAACAAGCCCCAAGTAGTATAATGGCCATTGTAGTAGTATATGACATATGTTTATGATATAGTATATGTTTATGATATAGCATATGTTATGATATAATTTTATGTATATGATTTATGTTGTTAGTTTTTCCTTGCTGGGCATTAAGCTCATTCCTTTATGTTTATATGTGCAGGAAATTAGCTATGGAGGCGGGAAAGATTCTTCGCAGCTTGGGGATGTGTATTGAGGCAGGATGAAATCGGTGGACTGAGCGTTCGATTAGAGGATGAAGTCTTTAAGTCTTTAAATTATGATTTCTATGTATTATTTTCCGCACTTGATTTTGTAACCCATTTATTTAAGTTATGTTTTGCTTTATTTTCAACACAATGGGATCCCATATCCTAAGTAAGGTATTTATGTATTCAAACCTTTTCTTTATATAATAAAGTTATGATGTTTTCATATGTATGTTTTCTTATGATTAGTATAGTAGTTATTAATGGTCCAAGGTCTAGAATAGTTGGGTTGTTACAATGTATTCTATAACCTATTTTTTCAAAATAAACAAAATACTTTCACAAACTTTTCGTGAGTAATACAACAATATTTGTCTCACTAAGATCTTTAATAGGAAAACAAAAATTAAAATTCAAACAAAATATATTCAAACTTTCTTCTCCTTATTGGTAGTCTTCATTACTGGTTCATTTTTGCATGTTCTCCTGTTGTGGCCCTTACCGCCGCAACGACCACATAAATTATACTCACTGAAAGCTCTATATCTAGTTTGTTTTGGCCTTCCTACTGGACGTTTAGTCAACTGTGGTAAAACTTCATATTGTGTTAGTTCTGCAGGTAATTCCCATGAATGTTGATCTCCTAATGGCATTACGGAGTCTTCATAAGTTGTCATGTATGCTTCATTTGTGTAGTAGTATGAGACATAATCATAACAATTTGTATTCTCTTTATGATGACTGCCATTACATGGGAACAAGGCATTTCATCATACTCAAATCTCTTACAAGTGCATGTTTTTTTCTCCATGTTTACAATGTAGGGTGTTTCCTCATCATAAACAGTGAACACAACTAGATTCGATGATTCAACCTATTAAAAAAATTATGTTAATTATATTATTGGAATGCATTTTTTGGAAGGAATTTTAATGTAAACAAATTTGTTTATTTGTTCTTTCTTAATAATAAACATTTTCTTACCTTGTATTGTGCACAATCATCTCTCCTTTTTCGAATCATTAAGTCTGGTGTAGCAGGCAACCTTGTGAAAGTATATGCTTTGTAACGACCCAACTATTCTAAACTTAGACCATTAGAAACTACTATACTAATCTTAAAAAAACGTACATAAGAAATTACCATAACTTCATTTAAAACTGTAAAGTAAAGGTTAAAAAATACATAAATTCATAAGTAGGATATGGGATCCCATTGTTTTTAAAATAAAAACATAACATAACTTTAAATAAATGGGTTACAAAATTTAGTGCAGAAAATACATATAAAGCATAATTTTTAAAAGACTAAGAAGCGACTTCATCCTCGAATCGAACACTCAATCCACCGATTCCATCATGCCTCAATACACATCCCCAAGCTGCCAAGAACCTTTACCGACGCCAAACTATTTTCCTGCACATATTACACATAAAGGAATGAGCCTAATGCCTAGCAAGGAAAATCTACATGAAACATGTACATACACATATAAACTATAAACTATAAACATATATCTATAAAGACATACATCATATAAGACTATACTATTAGTGGCCATTAAAACATGTGATAAACAATCTACTTCCCCTTTCTAATATCTGAGGTAGGTTAAATCACATGGTAGGTTTATGATAACCCATCTACGTCCCCTGTCTAATATCTGAAGTAGGGTAAATCATAACCTTAAAACATAAGAAAACATAACATAACATAACATAACATTCTATATCATAACTTATCATAACATATCAACATAACATATAAGCATATAAAACTATCATATTTTCCTTCCCAATATACCGGGATGATGAGGACAAAGTCGGGATTTTGGAACACTCCTAAATACCATAATAGAGAGGTGAGTATACTAAGGAATAGAGATGAAAAGAATAACTACAACATCGAAATGATACTTACCAACAAGAATCTTACGTTCAAGATCTTAGATGCCTAACCAAGAATAGAGAATACGAGTTAGGATTTAAGTAGAAAAACTATAAGAACTTAAAGAAACAATACAGAAATGATCTAGAATTTGGAATACCTTGAATGCTTCTATGGCCGAACTACACCTCAAACCGAAATATACTATAAACCTTATTTCTCAAGTGTTTATTAAGCTTATAACCCCAACCCAAGTGTTTAACACTCTAAAGTAATCCTAGCAAGTTGTAGGCTCTGAACTCAGCTTGATGAATGAAGAAATGGCTGGGTACTAGGTCCTATTTATAGAGTTCAAGAATGAAAAGATCTTCATTTAGCTTGAATAAAATAATGGCTCTTTAATTGAAAAATATTTGAATAATCGCTCAGCAGAGGCTGAAGACTCGGTCAGAAAGATGCTGGACTTATCAAGAGGTTAAGGATTAAAATGAGCTCGATTTCAAAATAGTTCAAAAATCATGCTCATGGGCCGATATATCGCCCACTATAGGCGATATATCACCTGGCTTCATATGCCCGAGACTCGTCGAGGTTGTCGTGCGAAGCTACGTGTTTTTCGTATCCCTGTATGGCGATATATCGCCCCCTAGAGCTGCGATATATCGGCATACGCTGAAATATTATACACGTAATTACACTTTTTCAGCCTAATTTGAATTGAGTAAACAGCCTTGACTAAGTCCTTTAACGATTTCAAAGCTGCTGGCAGACCCTAGGATTTTCAAATATTGCTCTTAATAAAATTATTCCTCAAAAATACTTAATTCTCATTAAACATACACATGACAAGTGCTAATATCTTATTGGGTCTATCTAAACCTTATAGTATAATAATAACCTCTCCATAATCAGTCATATTGCTACGAGTTATAATTAATATTCTTAAACTATAGATTAAACTTATAAAATCTACTAGTATTGCTACGAGTGTCGAACTAAGTCCCGGCTTCATCCAAAATCCACGGTCATAAACATACTACTACTACTACTACTACTACTACTACTACTACTACTACTACTACTACTACTACTACTACTACTACTACTACTACTACTACTACTACTACTACTACTACTACTACTACTACTACTACTACTACTACTACTACTACTACTACTACTACTACTACTACTACTACTACTACTATCTAACTAGCTAAGTAAAGTTCTTGGACTCTACATGCTTTTATATTCTTGTTCTTTAGATACCATTCTTGTACCAAACACCTCAATGCTTCAACCAATGGTGACACCGGTAATTCTCTAACCTCTTTTATTGCCGAATTAATTGATTCAGCAATGTTGGATGTCATGGTTGAGTATCTGTTGTTGTTACTGTACAGTCTTGTGAATTTCTCCAAACCAACTTTGTTTGTTTAGTAATTACGTATACGCTTATCAATTCCATCAAGATCAAGCATGTATTTATGAAATTCATTATTGTTGTAAGCCCTGCATGCACCATTGAAAGTTGTTTTCGAATCCTCCCCACCTTTCTTGAAGTTTTTTTTTATGTTTTTTAGTAGGTGGTAAGTGCACACGCCATGCGTTGTACCGTCATACAAATTGTCGATTACTTTTTTAATGCTTTCGTGTCTATCAGATATGATGCATTGGCCATTTCTTTCACCATAAGCTTCTTTTACTTTATTCATGAACCATTCCCATGATGTATCATTTTCTGAGTCAACGATTCCAAACGCTAAAGGATGTATCTTCCTATTAGCATTCTGAGCACTTGCTGTCAACAAAGTCCCACCATATGAAGCTTTCAAGAATGTTCTGTCGACCACAATTATAGGTGTGCGATTTGCCCATCCCTTTATAGATGCTTCAATAGCAAAGAACAAATATTTAAATCTATTGTTCTCGTCTACCACGAGATCTTTTTTTGTACCTGAATTCAATAAACAAACGTATTTACTGATACAATTGTTTATTTTGAAAATAATAATATAAATATAATCCTGGGTTACATATTAAAATAAACAAAAAATTTACCTGGGTTACATTTTTGCAAATTAAAAAGAAATTCTGGTAGGAAGCGATATGAATTTTGTGGGCAACCTAATATGGTCTCCCTTACTTTCTCTCTGGCCCTCCATGATTTTTGATATGATATTGATACACTGTATTCATCGATCATTGTGTTCATTATATCGCGTGGGTTGTACTTTGTTTTCGGATCTAACAGTCGTCGTTGTTTACCGAGATTTTCGGAAACCACACTAATGGATATTAGCTAAGAATAACGATATGGAAAGTAGAAGATTAACACAGGATTTTTACGTGGTTGGGGCGTTAATAAGCCTTAGTCCACGAGTTAGTTGTATTAGAGCTTGGAAAGTCTTTTACAATGGAGTTCTCTCTATGTTTTGACAGAGAACTGTATATAAGTCGAAGAGAGGTCCTTTTTCCAGTGTTCTATCGCCTGTATTTATAAGCTCATAGGAACACTGGGTCTGGGCCGGATATGACCCAGGCCCATCAAAGATATGGATACTCTTGGCTTCTCTAGTGGAAGCCCAATATAAAAGATAGAACATACATAGATTCAAGACTAATTAAGGCCCAATAGGGTGGCCCAAGAACTATATTTCGCCCGACAAAAAGGCGCTTTTGGTCTGGGCACTTCGAGTTACGAGGCAGATTTAGGGGACAAGACCAGTCAGAGTACTTGGCAGTGCAGATCTGAAACAGCGGCGTACAATCCCGAGGTGGCCTTTTCCACAGGTGAAAAGTGGGGACAACTCCCACGTGTCGTGGGGCGGCTTCAGGATCACGGATGCTTTTCCTTGCCCAGTGGGAGGACCTGATCCAGGTTCATTTACCTTTGTCCCTCTTCGTTTACCATGGTTCCGGACCATTCACCAGGCTCCGGGATCATTTTACGTGTGCTTCTATTACGATCTGAACCATCTGTACGTCTCCCGGACGATTGCCCTGGGATCACCATCCCGGACACAACCAGGGCCCAGAATCACACTAGGGCCGCAACCCTCGGTTACTCTTGTACCAAGAGGGCTTGGGTCGGGCCCACATGTGACCGTCCAGAACATGGCCTGGACCACCGTCCCGGGCCCACCGTCAGGAAATGGGGATAACATTTACCCCCCAAGACTTCGCCTAGGGCTGCCAGGTGGAGGCTTGCCTTGCTCCCGGACGCTACACGGTTGCCTTCCCAGTTCCTGCTTGGAATTGTGGGTTCGTGACAGAGGGAAGTGATGTTGGCCGTACGCTGGGCCCGAACCATTTACAAATTTCCGGGTACGTTTACCCAAGTCCCGCTTCGTGATAGGGGTACACGTGCCACCAGGTGACTGCTGCATGGATGGGTCTCGACCTTGAAAGGTCGCCTAGCCATCTCAAGGGTCGCTAGGCCTAGGCTAGTGTGTCAGCATAGATCTCGAAGCGTCCCATCCGCATGGGGGTCCATCATTAATACTTCAGGATTGAGGTGGACCGTAGGATGGGGCAACCTTTGGCATCCGCCCCTCCTGGGCCGTTAGATCTGAGATGGCGAGGATCCAGCTTGAGAGGGCTTATAAATGCCCCTGCACGATTCTGGACCGTCCAATGGGGAAACACCTGTCTGTTGGATCAGAGGCCAGGATTTGGGCCTTTATTAATACCCCACAGACGCTCATTTGACATTTTTACACTCTCGAGCCATCTTAAGAATTGATCAGCTTTGCCCAAGCCTTGCATGTCCGATATCACCGGCGACATCCACCATTGCCTGCTAACTCTACGCCGTCGTCTATTCCCTACGGCCCCAGCGTCTGCCCATCCGCTTGAGAACTCGTCCTGTGTCTGTCCTATTGATGAATTGCTGAACTGGATTCACCATTTTAAGAACGAAGTTCTGCCGTTCTTACCGTCGGACAACCACCATCTTCTACGGCCAACAACTCACAATAAGTCCTTCTGACCTTCTTGATGAATATATGAACTTAGGCTATTCTTTTAATTCGCATGTTTAGGCTGCTAGAATCTGATTACATTTAGGAGTTGTTAGGAAGGCCGCCTGGTTCGGGTTGCTTCGTACCCGGTGCTTCCCAAACAGATGGTGGAGCCTTAGTAACTCTTTTTTCGTTCTCGATCAGGGTCTCATGGTTCCTTGGTGATCCCGGATCCGATCTGAAGGGGCTCCAAGCAGTCCTTAGGAGGCCCCCCGTACCTTAACCGACTTTCTTAGGTTTAGGTACTGACTACTTGGCTATCTTTCTTTGTTCCCAGATCATCAACTATGACAATGGGCATCACACTCCACTCCGAGGAAGAAGTCAACAGGGCCCCTGTCGTCATCGCTGGGTCCCGAACACCCAAGGGTAACAGGTGGGAAATGGACGTGGTGCACAACCTGTTCCGGAATTACCGGATGATGTACCTCCTGGAGAAGCGTCTGGGCATTGAATCCACTCCCAGACTCTTCCACAACCGCATGTCCAGGATCGAGGATCGGACGCACACGTCCGTAGAGGGGTTCAGGGCCTCGAGCGCCGGCCACATCAGCGCGGGAACCACGCTCCCGCTCCACGACTACTTTGTGCGATTCCTGACGTATGTGGGGATCGCGCCGTTCCAGCTCCTGCTGCAAGCGTACCGGCTACTTGCGGGATGGCGAGTGTTCTGCATTGTGCAGGAAATCGCGGAGCCGACCCCTACGGAAGTCTTATATTTCTAAAAGATGGAGCCGCAGGTCAACGTCAAGGACAAGACCTTGGACGGCTTCTACAGACTGAAGCTGCGAGGTAGCTACCCCGCTCCCACCAGCTCCTAGAAGCATCCCCCAGACGTCCGTCATTACTGGTTTATGACGTCCAGGTTCCTCGTGGAGAAGAACCCTACGCTGCTGCTGGACTTCCAGGGAGTGGTTAAGTGCTTCCCTAATCCTTTTTCTCTTTGTTTTTATTTTCTTTTTCTCCGTTTCTCATCATGTTCCTCCGGGTGGCAGGACCTTTCGCTCAAACTCACCTCACCAAGTTCATCATGGAACGGAGGAAGTTTTACTCCAGGCTGAGTGCGGATGACCTGGACGTAGGTGGCTACGTTAACACAGATAACCTCCGAGTGGTCGGGATGCTCACGGCCACCCAAACCATTGTCATCCCGAACCTTCGGGGCATCGCCTGCGAGAAGAACGTCGCCATCCGGGAACAACTGACCTTGGACCACATTGCAGAAGTGGAGAAGGCGGCGCGAGTTGATGCGGCCCAGCGAAAGAAGGGCCAGGCCCAGACGGAGGTGGCCTCTTCAGAGGAGCTGGAGGAGCTCTTCGAGGACGCCCTACTGAACACGGGGACTCCCGAGGCTAGCGTATCGAGGCGAGGTAATTCCCCTCTAATCTTGACTTATGCTCCCCAAGTCGGGGACTTAGCTAGGGATAGGCTAGTACTCCGAGTCCCCGCGTTTGGGGCTGACGGGGAGACGAGACCTTCGACTCTCGTCCCCGTAGGCTCGGAGGTCCTTATGTTTTTATCCGGGTTCCTTCAGTACGGGAATTTCCTGAACCCGGATAACATGGGGGACCGAGTACATTCTTTCGCTTTAGAGGAGTTGAGTCGCGCCCGGGGCATAGATGAGGGTTCGTCCTGGGTCATTATTAGTTTTGATGTTGATATTTTTATTTTTCTTTTGTCTGGTTTGCCATACTAATTCCCTTTTCTGTGCTTTTGCAGGAGATTCCAACATGTCTACTCCTGCCAGCGAAATGAGGCAGCTCCTCAAGGATAGGGTTGCCAGGAAAGCAAACGAGGTGAAGGGCCTGGAGCCCAGCCTCAACAAGGATGCGTCTGGGACAGAGCTTCGTCCCGGTGAAGGAGCCCTTGCCGCGGTCCCCATTCAAGTCGTGGAGCCGGCTGCAGTCTCCGGCCCCGCCCAACACCCGATGATAGACTTGGAGGCGAGTGTAGTGGCCAGTCAAAACTCTGGGAAAAGGGGCCTGGAGCCAGGCACCGAAGAGGCCAACACCAGGAAGAGACCCCGGATTAGGCGGGCTAGCTCGGCCGATGAATCGCACGGTGAAAGTCGGCTCGCCGCGAAAGAGATCCCTGCCCCGCCAGTTCTTCCCATACGTCCAACTCTTCTCGAGGAGGGGGAGGCAGTTTTGCGGGATGAGCAGTCCCGGCTGATCAACCGGACCTGGGAAAACGGTCGAGGTTGGAGGGACGACACATACAGGGCCCTGACGATCCGCCTTCAAGTAGAATTTTCGGAGCGTCCGGCGGCGTTCAACGCTCCTCAGCCGATCGTGGATCGGGCAGCCGCTGAAACGAGCTTTCACCCTAAGCTCGGGTAGGACACGGCCCCCCTAGCGGCGAACCTGTTGGACCAGGTGGGGAACACCATGTCCAACCTCCAACTCAAGCGGTACGCCATGATAGCCAACCCAGACGTTCTGTTCATCTCCCAGGCGCTCCACCACCAGGCCACTGCGGTAAGTTTTACTTGTCTTTTTCTTTCCCCTTCTTACTTGTTAATAAGGATTTTTCCTAACTTTTCTTTGCTCCAGGTTGATCTGTTGTCCTATCGGAGTGCCGATCTGGTGGCCGAGCTGGCCATGAAGATGGAGACGGCCAAGCTGGAGCTGGAGGCGGCCGTGAATCAGAGGGAGACCGCCAAGGGGGCCCTTGGCCGGGAGATAGCCCAGGCCGGGGCGGATCGTGAGGAGTTCGACCGCGTTAAGGCCGGACTGGAAGAGGCTTTGTCCCGGAAGGGAAAAGACGCCGATGAGAGGGCAACACTCTTGGAGGCGGCCGCGGCTCAGTCCGTCCGGGACAAGGAGGAGATCTAGACCCTGAAGGCCCGAGTCTGCGAAGTGGGCGATTCTCTTCTCGAGGAGAAGGCGGCGCCGAAGCATCCCGCCGCGAGAAGGAGGAGGCAGAGGGCATGCTGGAGGTCACCTTCGAGGAGGCCATTTACATGGCCTGGTGCAAGGACAAGAGTATGAACCTCCTGGTCTTCCCCGATCCGGAATCAAAGCGGGCCGAGTTTGAGGCTAAGGAGAAGGAAGATGCAGAGCTCCTGGCGGATGAAGCCTAGGCCCGGATCCTGGCCTTGTCTCTTTTTCCTTTGTAATTTTGTAACTTGTTCGGACGCGTACGCATTCAAAACACTATGTTATTTTCTCTGGTTTTTATATATGTATTTCTTTTTGTTATTCCGAGTAGAAATTTCATTTTATTGCCGCGCCTAATTGATTCTGAGGGTTTGATCTCGGTTCCAACGGCCTGGACTAGACCAACTGACTAGCTTGTCGAGTTTTCAAACCTAACCGCCAAGTTTTTAATCCCGGCTCCAACGGCCAGGGCCAACGGGGCTGAGTTTATTTTGGAACCTTGTTCTCCCTTTATCAGTTGTAGGCCACGGATTTGCCCTGGGGCATACCGGATGCTTCTTTCTCCCGGACATCACTCGTCCGGAGCGGGACGAGCCTTGGGCTCGGTCTTTTCTAATTTTATACCCCCGGACATCGCTCGTCCGGGGTGGACCGGCCTTAGGCTCGGTCCTTTTAACTTTATACCCTCGGACGTCGTTCGTCTGGGGTGGACCGACCTTAGGCTCGGTCCTTTTAACTTTATGCCCCCGGACAGGGTTCGTCCGGGGTGGACCGGCCTTAGGCTCGGTCCTTTTAACTTTATGCCCCCGGACATGGTTCGTCCGGGGTGGACCGACCTTAGGCTCGGTCCTTTTAACTTTATGCCCCTGGACATTGTTTGTCCGAGGCGGGACCAGCCTTGGGCTTGGTCCTTTTTAGTTTATACCCCCCGGACATTGTTAGTCCGGGGCGGGACCAGCCTTGGGCTTGGTCCTCTTTAATTTGTACCCCTGGACGTCGCTCGTCCAGGGTGGGACCGGCCTTAAGCTCGGTCCTCTTTAATTTATATCCCCCGGACATCGTTAGTCTGGGGCGGGACCAGCCTTGGGCTTGCTCCTCTTTAATTTGTACCCACGGACGTCGCTCGTCCGGGGTGGGACCGGCCTTAGGCTCGGTCCTCTTTAATTTATATCCCCAGGACGTCGTTAGTCCGGGGCGGGACCAGCCTTGGGCTTGGTCCTCTTTAATTTGTACCCCCGGACGTCGCTCGTCCGGGGTGGGACCAGCCTTAGGCTCGGTCCTCTTTAATTTATATCCCCCGGACGTCGTTAGTCTGGGGCAGGACCAGCCTTGGGATTGGTCCTCTTTAATTTGTACCCTCGCACGTCGCTCGTCCGGGGTGGGACCGACCTTAGGCTCGGTCCTCTTTAATTTATATCCCCTGGACATCGTTAGTCCGGGGTGGGACCGGCCTTGGGCTCGATCCTCTTTAATTTATACCCCCGGACATCGTTCGTCCGGGGTGGGACCGGCCTTGGGCTTGGTCCTCTTTAATTTATATCCCCCGGACGTCGTTAGTCCGGGGTGGGACCAGCATTGGGCTTGATCCCACGGGGTTTTTTTCACCCGGACATCGCTGGTCCGAGCTGGGTCTAGCCTGAGCTTGCGCCCCACCAGGTATTTTCCTATACCCGGGATACCCCCCGCAAGTGAGCGGAGACTGGTCTGGGGTCACTTGAGATAGATTCTCATTGTTTGACAATATTTCTTTATGACGTTTTGTACACGCCATTTTTATTATTAAAAAGGGGTCACCCTGAGGCGTACATTGTTTACAATGAAAATACTAAATTGGAACACGTTCTCCCGACTACTAATAGTATTTGCGGAGATGTTCCGCATTCCAGGCTCGCGGGACTTCCAAGCCATCGAGCCACTACAAGCGATATGTCCCGGGGCACACTTCGTGTTGGATCTCGTACGACCCCTCCCAATTTGGGCCCAGAACCCCCACTCCCAGATCTTGAGTAGCAGGGAAGACTCTTCGCAAGACTAAGTCGCTGGTTCCGAACTTTCGGCTCTTGACTTTCGAGTTGAAGTGTCGTGCAATCTTGCCTTCGTACATCTTCAGCTGCACCTGGGACTCCTCCAGGATCTCTTCGATGAGATCTAGTGATTCTTCGAGTAAGGCGTGGTTCTGGGCGGGGTCGTACGCGTCTCTTCGGTGAGATGGGATGGTCGTCTGGATGGGGATGAAGGCTTCACATCCATAGACCATGGAGTAAGGAGTGTGGCCGGTCAATGTCCTCTCGGTCGTCCGATAAGCCCACAGTACGTGGGGCAGTTCCTCAGGCCATTTGCTCTTGCAGGCCTGGAGCTTTTTCTTCAACGTCCCTTTTAAGATTTTTTTCACGGCTTCTGCCTGCCCGTTTTCCTGGGGCCTGGCGACCGCGGAGAAGCTCTTGATGATGCCGTGTCTCTCGCAAAAATCCATGAAGTGGGCTCTGTCGAACTGCTTCCCGTTGTCAGATACGATTTTGTAGGGGAGGCCGTAACGACACACTATGTTGTTGATGACGAACCTTTGTGTACCTCTGGTATTGTTCGCATTTGCGGACGTAATCAATACAATATTTCTTCACGGTCGGCCAGAAGTATCCTTGGCGCAGGATCTTCTTGGACAGACTAAGGTCGGTTGTATGATCTCCGCAAAAGCCTTCGTGCACTTCATGCATGATGGCGCTTAGTTTCATCCTGGACACACACCTGAGGTAAGGCATGGATAACCCACCCCCGGCGATAGAGTTTTCCGTCCATCATGACATATCGGTGGACTTGGTATTGAAGCTTCCTGGCTGTGGCCCTGTCGGCTGGTACCTCCCCAACTGTCAGACAGCGGATAAGCGGTCCCATCCATGACGTGGAGTGTTCGACGGTGTGGACCGCGAGGGTCCTAATGCTTGGGACGGGGAGGTGGTTGATGGGGACTAACCCAGCCAGTTCTGCTTCGGCATCGGTGGCCAGCTTTGCTAGTGTGTCCGCGAAGACATTTTTCTCTCTGAGAATCTGGTGGATGAAGTGCTTTCTGAATGCCTGCAACATCTCCCTCGTCTGGGTTACGTAAGACACCATTCTCTCTCCTTTAGTTTTATATTCCCCCGAGATTTGCCTAACAACCAGCTGGGAATCATTTTAGATATCCACGTTCGCTGCCCCTACCTCCTGGGCCAAATGCAGCCCGGCTAGGACAGCTTCGTGCTCCGCTTCGTTATTCGATGCCTTGAACTGGAAACGAAGGGAATTTTGTAACTGGTGTTCCTGCGGTGACACCAAGATGACCCCGGCCCCGTTCTCATTCGAGGCCCTGTCCACGAAGACCTTCCAGACGGGCGCCACGGGGACCTCGGGATCATTGTCTTCCTGAGATACTCCGGAGCACTCAACAATGAAATCGGCCAAGGCTTGTCCCTTGATGGACACTCTAGGGACGTAGGATATATCGAACTGACTTAGTTCCATGGCCCACTTCAGGAGTCTTCCCGATGACTCAGGCTTCTGTAACACTTGCCGCAGGGGGTGGTTGGTCAGGACCTTTATCGCGTGGGCCTGGAAGTAAGGCCGGAGCTTCCAGGATGCCATCAGCAGGCAAAAGGTTAGCACTCAGCGTCCAACAATCGCTTACTTACGTAGTACACCGGGAGCTGCATCCTCTCCTCTTCCCGTACCAGCGCTGCGCTGATCGCGTGCTCAGTCACTGCCAGATAAAGGTACAGAGGTTCCCCATCCACCGGTTTTGCTAGGATCAGAGCTTGGGCCAGGTGTTCTTTCAGTTTACGAAAGGCTTCTTCGCACTCGACTGACCATTCGAAACGCTGGCTTCCCCGAAGGACGTTAAAAAACGGGATGCACTTGTCCGTGACTTTGGAAACGAAACGGCTCAAAGCGGCTATCCGCCCCGTCAGGCTTTGCACGTCGTTATGCTTCCGGGGAGAGGGCCAATTGTAGGAAAAACTAATTGCAGGATCTTTATTTATTTTCATGCAATTTACATATTATCAACACAAACATGCAAATTCCTAGAACATGCTCCTATGAAATTGATACAAATACAAAGTAAAGTAAAAACTTACATTACGCAGCGGAACTGGAACAACTCCATCCTTCAATCTCTCTAACCCTTGATTCCATTCTGTAGCAGAGTATTATCAAGAGATTGAACAAGATCAACAACACAGTCTTCCTCACCAAGCCTTTGATCAACCTAGAACTAGTGTGGGCTGGCTCTCAACACATGAGATAGAGATCTAGAAAAGAAGAAGAGATTGTGGCTAAGAAAGGATTAGAGTGTCTAGGTTTTCACTTACCCAAATCAACTGAGACTGACTTGCTTCTAAAAACCCTAGATATCATATTCCTTATATAGGCAACTTAATGGGATTTATTTAAATTTAAATTAATTAAAAATAATAAACAAAACTAAAAGCCTTGGGCTGCCATAAATGAACTTGGGCCCAATCTCTTTATTTTGAATTTAAATCCCAACTGGGCCTAAATTCAAAACCTTTTATTTATTTATTTTTTAATTAATTAATTAAATCCTTATTCAAATTAACTAATTATAATTTGAAACTTGATTTAATATTATTTATTTATATTGATACCAATTTATCAATATTAATAAATTTACCCAAATATTCTCTTTTATTCTCTAAATCTCATATCTCTGTAAATTTTCCAAAATTGACCTAGTCAACTTTAAAAATCCTAATTGATAATTAAATCAATTAATTGAGACATTCTAGATGATTTACTCAAAGGTGATGCGGGGACCATGGATCCATGAAATCAAGCTCCAACAAGTTACCGTGAATTTATTTACGAATAATTTCACTACCTTATTAATTCCTCGTGACTCCACTATAGACTCGGAATTGAACTCTTGAATTCATAGAACGTATTTTCAAAACCATAAATACGTTATCCATTGTTATAACCATTACAATCAGTCAATCCTCTATCGATGACTTACTAACGAGCTGGGTGCAAATTACCGTTTTACCCCTCATCAGTATTTTATCCTTAACTCCCACTAAGTTCCTTATAAATGATATTTCCGTGAACTTAATCACAGAAATGAGATCTCAATCATTTAACCTTTTGAACAAAGCAATTAAGGAAATCATCTTTTCACTTCTCATACAGAAGTTATAGATTTCGTATCTATGAATAATACTCCCACTCAATTACACTAATAAATCTCCAAGATGTAAGTATAGGCTAGACCGTAGGGTAAGCTGGTAACGAACAAGTCAAAAGATTTAAATAATATAATTAGCAGAATATTATCACTCAGAATTAAGATCGGCTTAATATATGGTCAACGTTGTGACATTGATTAGATTTGATAACAACGATACTTATTTATCAATCAATAATCAATATCGGTCCTAGTCCGATGTAACTAAATACATCCGATCTTATCTACTTGGTCGATGCCTTGGACAAGACATCACACCCTGAATGTGTAAGTAGATCATATCGTAGATTGCCTAATCAGTGAAAATCCAATGCACTGATCTAATCTTAGGACTCGTTCTTTTGAACATATAATTACAACTATAATCCATTGTGACCTAGTCACTATAATTGTAACTATCCATATGTTCGGGATTTTATAAATGTTTGTATTATTTCAATAATCATGTAATAAAACAAGCAAGCAATACGGTTATCAAACTAAATGATTTCTACTACTTTTATTGATAATATGAAATCATGCTACATGTCCGACATGGTTTTATAAGGGCATAAAACCCAACAATATCAATCAGCGCCTTGATCTTATCCGGATTGGCCTCTATTTCCCAGAAACTCACTATGAAGCCCAGGAACTTCCCGGAGGCCACGCCAAAAGTGCACTTCTTGGGATTCAGCCTCATCCGTACTTTCGAATGACTGCGAAAGCTTCAGCCAGGTCGTCCGCATGCTTCCCGGACGTCTTGGACTTGACCAGCATGCTGTCGATGTAAACTTCCATGTTTCACCCTAGCTGGGTCTGGAACATTCGATTGACAAGCCTCTGGTAGGTTGCCCCGGCGTTTTTTAGTCCGAAGGGCATGACTATGTAGCAGTATATTCCTTTGTCGGTTTGGAAACTAGTATGCTCTGGGTCTGCCACATGCATAGAGATCTGATTGTAGCCGGAGTAAGCGTCCATGAAGCTTAAGATCTCGTACCCGGACGTAGCATCCACCATTTGGTTGATCCGGGGCAGCGGGAAACAGTCCTTCGGACAGGCTTTGTTGAGATCCGTGAAGTCGATGCATGTTCTCCATGTCCCGTTTGGTTTCGGCACCAAGACGGGATTGGCCAGCCACACGGGGTGCACAGCCTTGCGTATGAATTTGATTGAAGACAGCTTCTCAACTTCCATCTTAAGGGCCTCGGCCCTCTCCGTCCCCAAGGGCCTGCGTTTTTGGCGGACCGCGGTCGCGTTCGGGTCAATACTCAACGCGTGGCAGATGATGTTGCAATCGATCCGCGTCATGTCCGAGTGAGCCCAGGCCAGGATATCCTGATTCTCCTTAACTTGGGCGATGATGGCGGTCTGAACATCCGCCGGCAGATTTTTCCCGACTTGGATGACCCGGGTTGGATCGGTGTCGCTGATGCAAACCTCCTCTATCTCGTCCATTAGTTCTAGGACGCGGTCGTCCCCTATCCTTGGGTCCAGGTCATCCTCTTCCCGGACCACCCCTCAGCAGGTGGGGGAGGAATCGGGTCGATGAAGTCCTCAACTGGCTCGTCCCGGACCATATAGATTGGTCGGGCTGACACGTGGTAGCATTTCCGGGCACTCTTCTGATCTCCCCGGACAGTACCCACCCCTCCATTGTCGCAAGGGAACTTCATGCAAAGATGTCGGATAGAGGTGATGGCCCCGAGTTCTACTAATGCGGGCCGACCGAAAATGACATTGTAAGCGGTGGGGCAGTCCACTACCACAAAGGTGCAGAATTTGAACGAGTGCTGCAACTCACTTCCCAATGTAACGGGCAACTGGATTTTCCCCATGGGGAGTAGAGCATCTCCATTGAAGTCGTAAATATGGGTTGGGCACGATGCCAGATCCGCTTCGGTCAAGCCAATGGCGGTTAAGGCAGGCTTGAACAAAAGGTTGACGGAGCTCCCGTCATCCACCAACACGCGGGACACCAACTTGTTGGCGATTTGCGCATCTATGACCAGCGGATCATGGTGCGGGAAATGGACGTTGCGGGCGTCATCCTACGTGAAGGTGATGGGGAGGTTCATCAACTTTGGGCGCTGAGCCGGTGCCTGGACAAGGGCGCATACCTCCTGATCATGGTCCAGTTCGCTCAGGTAGCGCTTTTGGTCATTCCTGGACGGTCCTCCCAGGTGAGGTCCACCCGAGATGGTGGCCACATGCCCATCCACTTGAGGGGGTGCGGCCCCGGAGGGGTAAGGCATTCCGGGGGCGGGAGCTTGCGCGACGGGGGCCCCCTGAGGGGCCTGCGCCATCGGTCCCTGCGCATACCCTCCCTGAGGCGGGTATGCCCTGGGCGCTCCTGGAACCGTGGGTTGTCCGGGGCCTGCTGACAAGCCCGGGACTCCCACGGGCATCCTGACCCACTGGTGGAGATGCCCCAGCTTGATGAGATTTTCGATCTCGTCCTTGAGTTGCCGACATTCGTCGGTAGTGTGGCCTACATCCTTATGATAGGCGCACCTTTTGTTGGTATCCCTCGAATTCCTTCCTCCCTTGAACATGGTGCTAGGCTTCCGGTAGTGAACCGCCCTTTCGATGGCCAGGTAGATGTTCTCCCTGGTATCCACCAGATTGGTGTATGCTGAGTATTGGGGCTCGTAGACCCTTTTTCCCTTCTTGACCGGCTCGGGCCGGTTCTGGCCTTTGCCAGATTGCTTCCCCCGGGAGGGGTTCACGCTTGCTTCTGTCACTCCCGCCTGTGGCTGTTGGGCCCCGACAGGGGCGACGTTGTGCCCTGCCGGCGCGGCTCCATATCTGGAGAAGTGGGTGGATTGGGTCGGGGCATATCCCGAAGCGACAGGACCGTACACCGTAGGGGTGGAGGTGATTCCGGGCGTAACGGCCGGTCCCGGGGCGATCGGGGGCGCGACATAGGACTGTGCCGGGAACTGCACCCCGTACCCTGGGAACGATTGAGCGCTGGGCTGTGGTGCCGGGGGCCACCCGAAAGCCTGGATCTGGGCCTCTTCCCAATTGATAAATCCTTGGGCCCTCCTGATGAACTCTTCCAAGGTAGCTGCCTTGGTACGCTGCGTGTCATTCCAAAGAGGGGACCCTGCCCGGATCCCAGACTGCAAAGCCACCAGGGGCTGTCCGTCGTCCATCTTTGTTTTAGAGGCTTCCTCAATGAAGCGCTGGATGTAGGCCCTCAGTGTCTCCGTGGGGAGCGGCTTGATATTTGCGAGGGCGCTGATCTGCATGTCCATCCTCATGGCGGCCATGAACTGCTTGCGAAACGCTGACTGCAGTCCGGACCAGGATTGGATGGATCCCGGCTTAAGTCTCTTCCACCACTCCTCGCGCGGGACCTCCTAGAGTGATCGAGAAACAGAGGCACTTGCCGTCATCACTGACGTGGGCCACTGTCATGAGCCGGTTGTATCGGGACAGATGGTCCCTGGGGTTGGTATTTCCAATATAGGCGGTGAGGCTTGGCATCTTGAATCCCTTGGAGAGTACAGCGTCCAGGATGTGCCTCGCGCAGGGCTCTTTGTCCTCTTCATCGAAGTCGGTATCCGCTCCTTCCTGCTTGCGGACCAAACGGTCCATGACCTTTTTCAACGCGGCCAGCTGCTCCATGAGCTTCCTGGTTGTGCCATCCTCCATGGGGATTCTTTCGTTCCTCTTGTCGTTGATTTTGTTTCTGAGGTCGCCCCCTCGGAGGAGAATCTTCTCCTTACGGGCCCGCTCTTTCTGAACGTTCAGTCCGTCGCGTAGGTCTATCCGGGACGTATCTTCCCCTGAACTAAGGGCATGTCGCTCCTCGCTACGTGGCCGCTCCCGATGGTTTTTGTTAACCGAGGCACTTGGGTGCAAAGACTGTTCCCGTTTGTCTCTCCCTGGGGTGTGCCGGGGCCGTGCGTTCCGCGGCCGCGTCCCCTGCGGATCGATCGGGTGGCCTCATCCTGGGACGGGGCGCACCTTCTTTCCTAGGGAGTGGCCGGGAACGGGTCCCGGCTTTCGTGACGGGGGTGTTCTTTTCTCGGGTCTTTCCACCGGCCTTATTTTTCTCCCTGTTCGGGTTTCCTGGGACCGGCTCAGGAAACTGCTACGGGGGAGGGGCATGCCTTGCTTCTTTGGGGGCCCCGGCTTGGGCTTGCGGAGCGGGCTGCTGCACTCTCGGGAGTGGGCCAGTTTTAGGATTGGTTGCCGGACCCTGCACGGCTATGAATTCCTGTAGGGCTTGGAGAGACTCTTGCATCCGCCAATGCGCCTCCACTTGCTCAACGATCTTGGCCTCCTGGTCCAGGACTTGTTGCCTCAGCCTAGTCACCTCCGGGTTCTGCTGGTTGGGCTCTCCTTCGGGGATCTCGGGATCCACTGCTTTGTCGTGGTACTCCCCCTCATTTTCCTCTTCATAATATTTCTCCTCGTTCTCCTCTTTGTATTTTGTCCCACCCTGATAGTCTTGTGACTCGTCGTGGTGAGAAGTTTATGGAGGAGCGTTCTCAGGCGGATTCTGAGGAAGATGCTAGGAAGGCAACGGATCTCCATTGCCCTGCTCCGGATTACTAGGGTCGAACGTTGTGTGTCATATGTTCACCATTGTAGTAAAGGCTTGGTATTAGCACTAGCTTTCTTCAGCTCTCAATGAAAGCACCAAACTGTTTATCGAGATTTTCGGAAACCACACTAATGGATATTAGCTAAGAATAACGATATGGAAAGTAGAAGATTAACACAAGATTTTTACGTGGTTGGGGCATTAATAAGCCTTAGTCCACGAGTCAGTTGTATTAGAGCTTGGAAAGTCTTTTACAATGGAGTTCTCTCTATGTTTTGACAGAGTAACTGTATATAAGTCGAAGAGAGGTCCTTTTTCCAGTGATCTATCGCCTGTATTTATAAGCTCATAGGAATACTGGGTCTGGGCCGGATATGACTCAGGCCCATCAGAGATATGGATACTCTTGGCTTCTCTGGTGGAAGCCCAATATAAAAGATAGAACATACATAGATTCAAGACTAATTAAGGCCCAATAGGGTGACCCAAGAACTATATTTCGCCCGACAAAACTGTGCTTTTGGTTTGGGCACTTCAAGTTACGTGGCAGATTCAGGGGACAAGACCAGTCAGAGTACTTGGTAGTGCAGATATGAAACAGCGACGTACAATCCCGAGGTAGCCTTTTCCGCAGGTGAAAAGTGGGGACAACTCCCACGCGTCGTGGGGCGGCTTCAGGATCACGAATGCTTTTCCTTGCCCAGCGGGAGGACCTGATCCGGGTTCATTTACCTTTGTCCCTCTTCGTTTACCACGGGCCCAGACTGTTCACCAGGCTCCGGGATCATTTTACGTGTGCTTCTATTACGATCCGAACCATCTGTACGTCTTCCGGACGATTGCCCTGGGATCACCATCCCGGACACATCCGGGGCCCTGAATCACACTAGGGTCGCGACCCTCGGTTACTCTTGTACCAAGCAGGCTTGGGCCGAGCCCATGTGACCGTCCAGACCATGGCCTAGACCACCGTCCCAGGCCCACCGTCAGGAAATGGGGATAACAGTCGTTTTATGCACTCACTCACCACCTTACTTTTTGCTTGAGGATGATCTGCACCAAGCTTGTTTAATGAGCATGTATGTTGTGGGTCAAATTTACGAACCTTGTACAAACCTGTTTGCTGCAATTTTGATGAACGAAAATACCACTTGTACTCTTCATCCAAACACACGAGCACATAATCTCTATTTGATGCCTTTTTAACTCTGTGTTGGTAATTTGACCGTATGGACCACAAACTCATTGTTGTTATCATACTTTGCTTGTCTTGGAAGACATGCTCGGTTTTGATGTTCTTAATGTCTTGATCCCCATACAAGAATGGATCATCATCATTTTCAGCTGCAGCCACTATTTGTTCTTCATTATTTATTATTGATATGACTAGATTATGTGCTACCTCATTCTAGTGTGGTTCATGTATAAGATATCCCCCCATACCAACCTGATTTATCAAAAGGCAAACATTTTTGTTAATTTTTTTTTTAATAATCGCAATTGATATTGCAAAGTGTTGTAATGTTTATTTTTAGGATTTTTTTTGGTTAAAAAAAAATTACCTGATTGTCTTGTCTTGAACATTCCCCCACACTTTGTGTGATTTGTACTTGGGTATTGTTGAAACTTACCAGCAAAGGGTATACTGTTTCATCAAAATGTTTCTTATGTAGTTCCATGAAAAACTTTACCATGTCATCATCATCTATTACCATCGGTGGTAATGATGGATTTGGTTGGAACTTAATTTCTACAGCTATGTTTTTACTTTGTACCTTCATTTTTTTAGTGATTATTGTACTCAATTGAAGAAAAGTACAGTCACTAGGAAGTAAGAGATTAGTTGCCTCAAAATCTTTATAAGTACACCGGCTTTCCCAAATACCATTGAAGTAAATGTACACAATTGTCATATTTGTATATCATGTTTTCATAAAATAAACAGTAAGACATATGTTAGATAATAAACATTGTATTACTTTACTCATTTCATTTTTTTTTTCACACAATATTGAAAAATAAACAAATGAATTTAATTTTTACAAAGGTGTTATAATTTTACATATTTCTTTTTATACAAAAATTGCTAAATAAATAAAATAGAATACATAACAATAGCAGTTTATAGATGTATATTTTTTTTAATTTTTTGTTCAAAGTTTTCTTTTATATAAAATAATTTTGTTTTAAGATTTACAAAAGCATTGTTTATTTTTTTGCTTTATAAGATTTATATACACTGTTGTCATATTTATGTATAATGTTTTCAAAAAATAAACAGTAACCTATAGGTTAAATAATAACCCTTGAATTACTGATCGTTTTCATTTTTTTTCCTCATGACATTGAAAATAAACAAAATGTTTTAATTTACACAGATGTGTTTTAATTTCACATATTCTGTTTTTTTTTAAAACATCTTTAAATAAATAATTAAAAAAACATAACACTATTAGGTTATAGTTTTATAAAAGTAAATGTTTTTGTTAATTATTTGTTCAAAGAGTCCTTTTATGTTTTTTAATTTTATGTTTAGATTTACAATAGCATTGTTTATTTTCTTCTACATCAGAGTTTATTTTCTTTTGTGTTTTGTTTATATCGTTATTTAAGTTCATCTAGTTATTCCTAACAATGCAACATAACATAATTAGTTGTTCATGTGAACACCTTACAAAATAAACGTATCAGTTTATTTTTTTGAACTAATTAAATTGATAATTATATCTAAATGCGCTGATTGTACCCATTATTATTCAAACTTTTTATTTTTAAACTTAGTCGATTATAATATAAAAGTACTTAAACATATGTTATGCACCTCACAATGTTAAATCAAACACACACACATATATATATATACTTTAAAACAAAATTGAGATATAAATCATTTGAAAAGCTTGCATTGCCGGAAAAAATGGTGTCTCAAAATGACAACTTCAAAAGTGGATATTGCATAATTTTTCTAAGAAGTGTACTTTAGATCAATACCCCTAATTTCTATATCAAATTATAAACATATTTATTTTTCTTTCAACCAACATTTTTTCTTAATGTTGCTCATCACATTGTGAAAAAATGCAGATTGTTGACGATATATATTCAAAAAAATTGAAAATGGCGTCTGCTAATATTCTATGATTATTTATTTCCCATTTTATTTGTGTAAATCAGATATTATTTGTGTATATTTATTCTCCTATCATTATCACTCATATTATATATTACTAGATACAAACAACGTGCAATATGCACGTTTTGTTAATTTTATTTATAAAATTTATTAATTATTTTTATTAAATTTATATTAATGCCATAAATTTTGAAATAAATATCTTATTTTAATTAAATAATTTATTTATTTTTGTTTAAGTTTATGTTTGTTGTGGTTTTTGAATTTGACAGTGACAACAAGAGATTATATATTATATGTTTAATGTAATATTAAATATTATACGTGGATTTTAAATTTAAGTTTATTTCTAGTTTTTTTTTTTAAAAAAAAAAGTAATTTGTTGCTAATTCACAATAGATTATTTATATGTTTTTATTTTTATTTTTTTTTATGCCCAGGGTATCAGGGGCCACCCCCACTAATCCCTGGAGGCCCTGGTGCCAAGTGGTAATTACCACTTGAGCGATATCCGCTTGCCCCAGAGGTCCATCCTTTGTGGATGACCCTCCATAGAGTGGACTGCTCAGACCATCGCTTCGGCCGGAGACACGCCCCAGTGGCCCACAGAGGTTTAATGACTCAGTGGGGAATATGATAATATTATTGTAATAAGTGAGTTTAAGTTTAATTAAAATTTATTTAAGTTATAAAACGTATGATTTTATTATTTTTAAATAATAATTATTAAAATATCTAAAAGATATTATGTTTTAATTTTTTTAATTATTTATTATTTTAAAATAATTATCATTGTAAAATATCTGAAAAATATCATATTTTAACTTGTTTAATTATTTATTATTTTAAAATAATTATTATTATAAAATATCTCAAAAATATCATATTTTAATTTTTTTAATTATTTATTTTATTTTATTTAAGTTGAAATATTTACAAACTACCGTTAAATATAAGAGTATTCTGTTAAATATAAGAATATTCCGTTAAAGTTAACATTAAAAAAATAAAAAACTGTTAAAACCAAGAATTTCCGTTATCTACACACTTATTATATAGAATAGATGTTTAATATGATATTATTTTAATAAGTGATTTTAAGTTTAAATAAATTTCATTTAAGTTATAAAATGTATGATTTTATTATTTTTAAATAATTATGATTGTAAAATATCTCAAAAATATCTTATTTTAATTATTTATTATTTTAAAATAATTATCATTGTAAAATATCTGAAAAAATATCATATTTTAATTTGTTTAATTATAAAGTTCGGTGAGAAACTAACCACTTGCTAGTTATTTTGTACAATTTTGTTATTTATTTTTTTGTACGTTAGTCTAGTTATTCATTGATACTATTTTGTTGTAATTTTATTATTTTTAATAATTTAATCAAATCAAATGGGAAAATTGTAATTTGGTCAAAAATATAATTTAGAATAAAAATAGTAATTTAGTATATGAAAAAAAAAATTAACATACAATGATAATGTTAATTTGTAATATATATATATAATCATTTGTAAGAGTGAGGGTAATTTGGTCAAACTAATATCAATTCTATTTCATTCCATAACATACCAAACATAATAATCTTTAATAAATCTACCAAACAAAATAATGGAAATCTTATTCCATTCAATTCTTATTCTCATTTCATTCCTATTCCTATTACTATTGTAACGCCTTGGTTACCCCAGAACAGTTACGGTGAACAGTGAACCGGAAATTTGACCCGCTACCCGAGTCATTTGGTTAAAAACGTGATCTAAGTGCTATTATTGGGTTAAGGTGAAAAACCAATAAAAAGGAAATGATGCATTTCATTAAGTAAACAAACTGCTCATGAGCCTTTCAAAATATTTACAAGCTATTCATATTACAAAAGGGTCGCTACTGTTTCAAATTTACAATCCCCGCCGGCCTAAGCGGCAAAAATAGGGTAAACCCCTAGTCCCTCTGAGAACTCCTTGACCGTGGTGGTCAAGCGGCCGTGTATGTACACAACATCGCCCAAGCTCTCCACTCAGGGTTGGGTGAGCTTCTCTTTTCTTTTACCTGCACAACAAAGCACCCATGAGCCAAGGCCCAGCAAGAAAACATAATAAAGCATGATATAATATCAACAATGATCATAATAACCATTCAGGACTATCAGTCCAAACAAATAGGTGACAATAGCCAATAGTCACAATAATGAGCACAGCTCCCTCTTGCCATGTGACGATAGGGTCACCAGGGCTTAACTGATAAGTGATTCTTCCATAAGTTTGATCAGGACAGGTGCATGGTGATTAGTCACCAACATAACCTTCCTCTCGACTCTAGAGTCGTAACTATGGACAACGTCCCCTAGCCATGTAACAAACAGTCACCGGGGTCATGTACCTTGGCTATAAACATCTGGTCTTAGACCAGGCAAGCGCTTATAAGTTCTTCGACCTTAGAGTCGGTCCCGCATTAATGCCATAGAGCCATTCAATGCGTGCTCATCGACTTTAGAGTCGGTCCCTGACTAGTCAGTGCCATAAACAGGTAATCAGCGTTCACTAGCATTTAATATGCAACCCACGTCCACATATATCAACAAACATGCCTCAATATCAAACCATGCATGTCATATACCTATACAGGGTGCAACTGTATTCATACACTGTTTTCTTACCTCTGGTTCGAGCGAGAATTATTATATGAACGACCCCTGAGAACGATCAACCTTTAAATTTCTTGACGGTCACCTGGTCATAACCAAAATATAGGATTCATCAATAAAAATGATAACTGAGGGTTCCCAAACCAAAATCTAGCCTCCGAGACACCAAACACTACCCAATCGGGTACTAGGTTCAACCCCGAGGCCTAAGGTTTGAATCCCCAAACTAAAAACCACATTCTGGCAAAATTGGCCTTAAGGGCCGCGGCCCTCCCCTGCTGCGCCGCGGCGCCCAGCCCAGACCAGCCATAAAGGCTGCACGCGAACTCACTTTTTCCCCTGCATTTTTCCTCTCAAACCAGACCTTCAAACCAACCCAAATCCTCCTCCAAACACACAATTAAACCCCCAAACAACACCCATAACCTCCCCTCATCATAACCCAATCTAAACATCAATCGAAACCCCTTTAAATCCAAACTTCCAACAAGAATCAAAGGCTGAAAAGCTAAAGATAAAAACAGAGCACCACCTGAAATAAGTGACTAGAACTCACCTTGAAACCAGTTTTGGACCTTCCTCAACAGCTGAACTAAGTCCACCAACCCAGCCTTTGAATTCCCTAGCTTGAATCCCACCTTGAGCTCAAAAACACCAAAGGAAGAATGAAGGGAAGATAGTGTACGGGAAGGGAAGAAGGCAACTCTGTTTTGTTCTATTTTAATCCACTAGCTTCTACAGCCAGCAGCCACTTATGTCATATATATCCCAAACTTAAATGACCAAAATACCCTTGAGCCACCTAAAGCCTCTAAAACCATCTCAAGGGTAAAATTGGTACTTTCCACTTATCCCGTGTAACGCCCTACTTCCTTAGAGCCGTTACCAAGTGAGTTTTAAAAGAAAACTTTGTGCAATTAACTCGCTAACCGAGGTTTTTAAAACAAAAGCGTGACTAAGCAAGAGTTAAGGCTGTAATCTTTTGAAAATGGTTTACTTTATTGAAAACTTCAAGAGTCTATTATTTGGGATCCCAAAATAAGGTTTGTAAAATGTTTTACAACTTAAAATAAGTTTACAGATGATTGACTATCAAATTACAGGTTAATACAGCCATTTAGAAAAATGCCCCCAACCAAAGCAATCGGGCTGGCCAAACATGTACGCGCCGCTTCATGCTCTCCGTACTCATGGCTGGTTGCCTTTATCTTTACCCTACTTGCAACACAGAGCACCCGTGAGCCGAAGCCCAGCAAGAAAACTCAAACAGCACATAGCATATGCATAATATATAATCAACCTATCAGATAATCCACAGATAACCAAGTAGTCCATCAGACTAAACAAACACGGCCATGCCGTTCCAGAAGCATTACCCAGGTCTGGTATCTCGGTCCTCACCGTAAGGATATCCCATGTATCCATTGGGGTCCCACCCTGACTATAAGCATTCCATGTGCTAAGTGTTACTTCCGGCCCCGCTGCCGTTCTCGGCTCCCTTTGCCGTTCTCGGCTCATTTACCGTTCTCGGCACCTTTGTCGTTCTCGGCACCTTTGCCGTTCTCTCTACTATAATCACATATAGTACGATTCAATTAACATTCAAACATATAACAATTCAATAAAAACTATACCATAACATGTAATACAATTTAGGGCCGTGCCCTGCATTAACACTATGGGTCCATGCCCTGTCCTACAGGTGCTACAATTTTCTTACCTGTATCCCGAGCTTCACAATGCACCAAAGTCACGAGCACGGTCCTCTAACTCAAGCCTCTCCATAAACCTAGTCACAACACATATAAAACACTATTTAATATTAACCAATCCAAAACCATTTCCCGGGACCATTCCCGCACTCTCGGGACCTCTAATTCCTTAAAACAATACCTAGGAACCATCCCCCGAGTCCCCGGGCAAAAGCCCTAAAAACACAAATTTTGGCTGTCAAAATGGCCTAGGGCCGCGGCGCCCAGCGGCTTGCCCAAAGTCCTGATGCAACCTCGCGCCGCGGCGCCCAAGAACAGGGTCGCGGCGCTCCTACGCGAACCCAGATTTCTGGGTTTTCTCATGCGTTTTTCCCGAGCTTCAACCTCTCCAAATCATCCCAAACAAATACCTAAACCCCAAGATCAATTTGAAACTTCAAATGAACCATCTAACAACCTATAAACACTAGTATCAAGATCAAAAACACAATCATACCCAAAAATCCACACCTTTGATTTCAATTTCAGAAAATTTAAACCCATAGCTCAAAACTTAAACCATGCTTCAATTCCTTAAACCAAAACAGAAACAAACTTTAAATTTACTTAGAATCCTTACCTTGAATGAAGAATCCAACCCTAAGCTCCCTTGCTTCTTCTCCTAAGTCTCAAAATTTCAGCTCCTTCTACACCTCTTCTTCTTCTTATTGCCCTAGCTTTTCCTTCTAGCTTTTCTTCTCTCTATTTTTAACAAAACCAAAATATGACCAAGCCTAAACTGTGTACCCCTTTATCCCAGCTGAACATTGTCTAAACCCCCTGCCAAATGACCATTCTACCCCTTCATCAAAACCCTTTGCTAACTAAACCTCAAGGGCACACTAGTCATTTCTCCTATATTGCAATTCTACCATTTCTTTCACCTAAACTTGTTACTCTCAGCAGTAACTAATGATTACCCAGGTTACTCAATCACCAATAACCATTAACCGCTAATCCTCTACCTAACCATAAAATTCCCAAAGTACCCCTAGGCTCCTCCTGAGCCGGATATAAAATCCCGTTGTGACTTTTGAGTTAACTAGCTCTCCAGGACCGTCTCAGCACGTGCATCACAATAATAACACCACTCTCACGTGGTACAAATCACATAATACAATTATCACATATATGCCCTCAGCGGGCTAAAATTACCAATTTACCCCTATCATACAAACGGGGTCCACATGCATATTTATTTCACCTAAACATGCATACTAACCACATATTCATTTAAATTCACATAAATTAATGCAATATAACAATTATTGCCCTCCAGGCACATTAATCAAGGCTCCAAGCCTTAATAGCAATTTTAGGTTGTTACATCTTGTTAATCATAATTAACGCTTCCCAATTCCCGCTAATCTCAATATCCTCAAACATCAATAATTCATATCCCGTTACCCTTAAATCCCCAGTAACGCTATAATCATTAATATCACCCTGAGACTCACTGTAGAGTCCAAGAACTTTACTTAGCTAATTATTTAGTAGTATTATAGTGTTATCTTTGTAACTGTGGATTTTTGGTTTAGACTGGGAATTATTTGGACACTCATAGTAGTACTTATAGACTTTCTAAGTTTAACCTATAGTTTAAGAATATTAATTTTAACCTAAGGTTTGATTAATATGACTGATATTAAGATAATATTTATTATACTATAAGGTTTAGATGAGGACCAATAGGATTTTAAGCACATGTAATGAATGGGTGATTAAGAATTAAGTATTTTGAGGATTAAATTTAATAAGGAGTAAAGTTTGAATGCTATAAGGTCAGTCAGCAGCTTTGAATACGTTGAGAGGCTTAGTCAAGGCTGTTTACTCCATTCAAACTTAGCTAAAAATGTGTAATTTCATGTTTAATTAATCAGCATGTGCCGATATATCGCAGCTATAGGGGGCGATATATCGCAGCACGTAGATACGGAAAACACGAGACGATGCACGACTGCCTCGGGCATACTGGCCCAGGCGATATATCGCCTACAAGGGGCGATATATCGCCTCCTTCAGTGTATTTTGAAATGTTTTGAATTCATTTTCCATTCAGCCATTCAACTTCTTGATAAGTCCAGCATCTTTTTGAACGAGTCTTCAGCCTCTGCTGAACGATTATTCAAATTATTTTCACCTAAAAAGCTATTATTTTTATTCAAGTAAAATCAAGATCCTTTCATTCCTAAACTCTATAAATAGGACCTAGTACCCAGCCATTATTCATCTTTTGCTCTAAGTTCAGAGGCTGCAAGTGCTAAGTGAGTGTGAGAGTATAAACACCTGGGTTTGGGAATCATAAGCTTGATCATCATAAGCTTATCAAACACTTTGGGAAGTAAGGTTTTAGAGTATTTCGGTTTGAGGTGTAGATTAGTCTTACAAGTCTTCAAGGTAACCCAAAACTCTAGTTCAATTCTGTATTTGTTCTCTTAAGTTCTCATAATCTTCTACTCAGCCTCTAACCTTAATCTTTATTTTGGTTAGGAAATCTAAGTTCTTGAGCACATAAGTTTTGGTAAGTATGTGTCTCAATGGTTTAGTCTTCCCATTCCTTTTCATCTCTTTTTCTTCATTAGACTCACTCTTTTTCATAATGGTTATTAGGAGTGTTCCAAAGTTCCAACGCTGTCCACATATTCCGGTAACTTTGGTAAGGAAAATAGGATAGAATCTATATGTTTTATGCTTATGTTATCTTATGTTTTATGTTATGAAATATGTTATGAATATGTATGTTTGTAGGCTTGGGCATATGACCCATATGACTAACAAGACCCCAAATAGATTATGGGCATATGACCTACTTAGCTAGTAGGACCCCACTAATCTCATGGGCATATGACTTGTTTAGTCTATGGGACCCCAAGTAATAATGGCCATTATAGTAAGTGTATGTAATAAGTGTTATGATATGTCTTTATGTTTATTATGAAATTTATGTTTATGACTATGTGTTAGATTTTTCCTTGCTGGGCATTAGGCTCATTCCTTTTGTTTTATGTGTAGGAAAATAGCTTTAGAGGCGGTAAGATTCGTGGACGCTTAGAGAATGTGTATCGATGATGGACGGATTCAAGGAGTCGAGAGTTCGATTTCGAGGATGTAGTCATTTACTTATGAATTTTATATGTATTTTCCGCACTTACTATGTAATCCTTTTATTTTATAAATCATGTTATGTTTTGTTTTTCAAACAATGGGATCCCATATCCTTTTTGGTATTTATGTAAGTAACTCTTATTTCTATAAGTTTTCTAATAAAATTATGGTATTTTCGCAAATGTAAGTTTTAGTAAGAATTTGTATGTATAGTTCGTTAATGGTCCAAGAGTCTAGAATAGTTGGGTCATTACACTCACCCCGAGCCCCGAGCTCAAACCTGTTATGACCAAACCGATAAATCATAATTAAAGATCGTCTCATGCCGAAATACTCGAACCACTCCACATTATAATGTGGTCTCACAATATATCATTGACATGCAAACAAGTATACAATTATACCCTCAATGGGCCAAATTACCAAAACACCCCTGTAAACAAATGTGGCCTCACATGCATGCATTTAACATCATATTATAATATAATTCTCATAAACATGCATAAACACATTTAATGGCATAATTAAACAGTTATGGCCCTCACGGCCTACTAATCCAGCCATTAAACCATATTAGGGAATCCGGGGCATTACAACTATTATCATTACCTTTACATTTTTTATTTACAACCAAATGCAACCATGTTTTATGGATATTAGTTAAATAAGTGGGATAATTAGTATTTGTGGTGAAATGACTAAATTACCCTCAATGAGAGTAAATATAAGAAATTAGGTGGAGGGGGCAAAATGATCATTTGACCATATAATTAAAGAAGGATGACCATCAGCTTCTAGAGTTAGTCATTCTCACGTTACTCTCCTTCTCTCTCTACTTCTTCTTCTTCAACTTAGCTTCACTCATAAAGCTCTTAAAGCTAGTTAAGTTTTTTTTTTCAATTTCTTGAGGTTTAAGGAGAATTTGAGCTTTAAGGTGGGAGTATGTAGGAGGGGCTAAAGTTGTCATCAATAATCTAGGATTTCAAAAATTCAAAGGAGGTAAGAATTTTCTCTTCATTTTAACCTTCATAGTGTTCTTGAGGAAGCTTTTGGGGGATTTTAAGTTTTTTGATTCATTTTCAAAATTTGATGAGTTTGGATTGTTTAAATTAGTAGGAAAGTGTTAGAATTAGGTTTGTGAATTGTTTGCAGCTTGAATTCCAACTGACAATCATGAACTTTAGTTTGATTTTTTTAATTGGGAAAAAAATTGGGGATTTTGGCCCTAATTTATGAATTGATAATCTAAGACTTCAATCTGGTGTTTAATGGCATTTAAATGACATATGTATGCTATATATTTTTTTGGGACTAAGTTTTTGTACAAAAACCGACTGGGAATCACAATCTGGGTCAAATTGGGTTTGAGAAATCTCAGAAGAAAAATTGAGTTTTTTGGGCTGCGATTTCATTTCTGAGGACATAGTGCGGCAGTGCCTAGGGAGCGGCGCAACCGCGCCAAGTGCCTCGAAATTGCATTTTCTAGATTTTATTTAGTATGGTTTAGGATTTTCGGGATCTTATTTGAGGACCCAATCGGGGGACGATTCCACTGGCATGTTAAGTGAAATTAAAGGTCCCGAGGACTAGGGTTTAACTTTTGAGCCCACAATTGGATTTAATTCCTAATGAGTGTATAATAATTGTTGTGACTAGGGTTTCCGAGAGGCTCGAAAGATGATCGCACTCAAGGTCGTCTTGTTTCTATCACTGGACTCGATGTAAGAAAACTGGCATATGCGCAGAGTATGGCATTGGCCTTGACCTTGATTAACTTGTAGACGGTTATGACCGTGCAACTGAAACTGGAACTAGGGTTTATGTACCCTTTTTTGCATATTTGTGTTTGCTAATTTTAGTTGTACTGAATTTATCTGTGATTGATCGGCATGGACCGTATTCGGCTATAATCATGTGGAATGTAGGCTGTGATGGCAGGGCCATTATTGGAGTGCAGTATACACCCACTCGACGTAGGCCGTAAGCTCAGTGCCTGGTGGTGCACCATGTTCGGCATAGGTCGTGTTAATTATTTATGTGATTAGAGTGAATGTTTTTATAATCTGCAAATCATGTTAATTGTTAGTCATGCTTAATGTGATTATTACTATGTATTGTTGGGTTTTTTTGTTAGGCCTTGGCTCATGGGTGCTCTATGGTGCAGATAAGGGCAAAGGAAAGGTAGACCAACCATGAGTTGGAGAGCTTGGCAGCGGTGCATACATGTTCGGCCTGCTCGACCTACGGGGTTGAGTTATCTGATGGACTTAGGGTAAAAGTCTGATTTTTGTCGCTTAGGTCGACTTATTTTGAGAACAGTAGTTGTAAATATATTTTGTTTAAACATTTTGGGATCTCATGTAAACGTTTATAAATTTTAATGAAGAAGTTTAAATCCTGTAATCAAATTTTAGCGTTTAAACTTTATTTAACTTTAAACCACACTTTTGAGTCTAAATTTATCTCTTAACGAGTTAAGCACTATTTCAAACACACAAGATGATGGTCCTGGATTAGTAAAGCGTCACATTATATATTTATGTGAATTTCATTTTAAATCCATAAAAAGCAAATTGAATACTAAATATATCACTTTAATCGTAGTAAAAAAGAAAACCTCAAGGACTAAAATGGGAATCTTCACATTTTTTTAATTTCATGCTAACATTGCCTACATCAAAATTAAATTTAAAGTTGTATTTTGAATTGATGGGCAAAACATAAATATGTATTTTTGTATTATTACTAATCTCACGTATATACATAAGGTTAGTAAGTTGTTGTTGACGCCGTTTTTCGTCAACTTACATAGTAGAGCAATTAAACAATAAAATATTTGAGCAAATGAATAAAGAGGAAAACAACAGAATTTTTATGTGGTTCAGCAGTTAACTTTGCCCAGTCCACGAGTCTATGTTATTAAGATTTGAGAGTTTTCTAGAAACTTTTCAAAGAAGAGTTGCCCAAAGTGTTCTCTCCATAAATCAGAAAAAATGTCCTTTACAAATGGTGTTTTCTTCTCTATTTATAGGAAATGTTGCAGAATTCATTCCCACATATTTCAGAAAGATATTTTGTAAATCAATTAACATAATGCTATTAAATGCATTATCTCCTATATACATGGAAATGTCCCATGAAGATCAAGATCGGATAACAGATTAAATGATATCCCTTAAATATTGGGATTGTACACATGTTCACACGTAATGGGTTATCCCAGATAATTCATCAAATCTTCGAGATCAGCAATTGGCATTGAACTTGCCGAGGCCATGAGTCAACCATGAGCCCGTCACCTAACTTCGCGCTATGCTTGGAACAAGTAGATGCTGATGAAGCTGTTACATCCGAGTTTGTACTTCTCGAGCTCGATCCATCTCGCCTGAAGCAATCATGGAAAAGTATATTCATATGTCGTGCCATGACTATTGCGAGCTTAGAACATATTCGAGGCTACACACCCTCGAGCTTTCGAGGTCGATATTTACAGCAAAGCGGTCTGACTGAAGGATTATATGACGACCATGTATATTTCGAGCTCACACCTGATGAGCCCAGCTTTCGGAGTCATAACTTTTTATCTCGAAATCTGGGTGTAACAATTATTTTTTTCAATATGTATCAAATAAATAATATAATATGCAATAGTCATTTTAATATCTTTCTACACCAACAAAAAATTGTGTAGAAGTAAGAAACAAGTTGGTTTATATTTTTTTGAATTCAGTGTTTTGTTTTATTACATATTTAGACTCTGTGTTTTGACAAATTATTTTTCGTATCTTGCATTTTATAAAATAATTCAAATAGATTCATAAACTTAATTTTTTTATTATTTCTACACAATAGTGTAAAATGATATAATTCATGTATATTCACGAGGTTAGTAAAAAAATATTATAACATGCCGCGAGCTCACCCCATAATCTTGTCTAGCTCTCACTCGAACAAGTAATGTGTTCGAAGTAATGTAGGTTTCTATTTTCCTTTCAACATAATTACATATTTATTCCTGGTGCATTTTGTGCAAAAATATTGGCACATCAATTGTAATTAAAGAAATAATTATTTATTATTATGCAGAAATTCAGGTCAAATTTGATATAATTTTCAACACGATTTTAAAGTAACTTTTTTCTTTACAATATAGCACTACAATAATTATTTAACATTTTTCATTATGGATACTTTTAAGTGACTGATCATATAAAATATCAATTTTGTAATAATAAACGCGGCATATGAGTTATGCACTTCTTTTGTAAAAAGGAGAATCTGATTCAAATCTCCTTAAATATATAGATATATATATTTATATATATATAAAAGTATAATTCTTTTACAGGGTTTCACTTTAAGTCTTACAGGTGTGGTACTCAGTGTTTTTGACTTGTGAACAGGTTCAAACATGTTTTCCACGTGCATAAAAAAAATTAGTCACGCGTGCAACAACATGTTTGAACTTAGTTTTCGGTACTGTAAACTATTCGGAATTTTCTGAAAATTTGCAGGATGCTCTAAATAGCTACAATATACACGACCATAAAAAATTCGCGTTGAAAACTATTCACGGGTCGAGAACACTTAAAGCCCCACTGGTTAGGCTTAAAGTGAAGCCCTACCAGTGGGGCTATCAGTGTTCTCGACTCGTGAACAATTTTCGGCGCGATTTTTTTTATGGTCGTGTATATTATAGCTATTTAGAGCATCCTACAAATTTTCAGAAACTATAGGAGAATTCTCCTATAGGGACTTCACTTTAAGCCATATAGGTAGGACTCTCAGTGTTTTTGACCTGTGAATAGTTTTCGCGCGATTTTTTTATGACCGTATATATTGTAGCTATTTAGAGCATCCTGCAAATTTTCAAAAAATTCTGAATAGTTTACAGTACCGAAAAATAAGTTCAAACATGTTGTTGCACGCGTGACTAATTTTTTTATGCACGTGGAAAACAACATGTTTGAACTTAGTTTTCGGTACTGTAAACTATTCAGAATTTTCTGAAAATTTGCAGAATGCTCTAAATAGCTACAATATACACGGTCATGAAAAAATTCGCACCAAAAACTGTTCACAAGTTGAGAACACTAAGAGTCCCACCAGTAGGGCTTAGAGTGAAGTCCTTGTAAGAGAATTCTCCTATAAATTTTAATAATAATAATAATTTATTAAGCAAGCTAAAAACTTTACATCATATTTCTATTATGAGTATAATAATACCCTTTTAACCGCTAAAAACACTTCACATCATATTATTAACTTATTGAAAAGGGACATTCTTCATCATACACGCTTGATTGTATAAACTCCAATTAAATCTTTGACTTTTAGAAGATAAAAGTGGACAATATACGGTTGCCCGATATTTAAGACTAAATTAATTTTCCTAACTATCTATAATCTTATGAGTCACTCTTCCACTTTTTCCCCAAAAGTTTAGAATCCGAATAACATTTGTTTTTTTCGCAATCCGAATAACATTTTCTTAAATCATTCATTCAAAAATTTATTACTATTAGATTAGAAAAAGATTATAAGTTTCTTTTTCCCAAATTTGAAATTCTAAGACAGCTAAAGCCATATATATAATGATATTTGCACACAATATATTCACCAAGTTATTCATTTTTGTATTTTTTTAAATGATATTTTGGATAATGTATTTTGTAAAATTAATTAATTAGTACCTTAAATATGATTTTGGTCAAATAATTTTTCAAATCTATGAAGGAACAATTATTATTCGTGTTTAGATATTGAATAATTATTATCATATTAAAAATATTTTGACTAAATTCGGGTTCAGAATACTATTTCAATTTGTTTTACAAAATATAGGGTCCAAATATCATTTAACAAAACAACATAAAGTCTAATAAGATAAATTTTGAAAACTTAAGAGGCCAATTTGATATTTTTTCTTTAAAAATATATATTTAATTTTATTTTATATTTTTTTTTGTCTTGTTCTTCTACTATTTCCAATGCAAGATGTAAATTTTGTACCAAATTTAGCACAACAAATGAGTTGATGCTATATTTGGCTCAATATTTGTAATTGTGCTCCAGTACACAAGACACAAATTAATACAAAAAAAATCAATAATTCATTTAATATTTATTGAGAACATACAATTTTATTTATTATCTAAATTATGTATTCCAAAAAATTTGTCATTAAAATAATAAATAAAAAATAATATGGTTGATCATTAATTATCAACTACTAATTTAGAGTAATAAATGGTAATATGATAAATAATAAAACCAGTATTTATTTATTTTATTTTTTTTGAACAAAAGGAACAGCTTCATTCAAAAAACCAAACAAGTAATACAAATCAAAAAAGCCAGCTGCAACAGCAGCTGCTCAAAAAGAACTGCCAGCTTTCAATGAGATTCAATACATATTGATCCCCCCTTTTAACTCTAGTGTTGTTACTACCCAACACTCTAATCTTAACAATGCTTTTAATCTCTCTACTAATAGCCATAACAGAGCTACTCATACAATCAAAAATACACCTATTCCTATTCTTCCACAACATATAGATTGTAGCTGCCAGAACAGTATTAATCACCAGCTGCCTCATATTGTGGAATTTCTTCGAGCACCAATCCTGAAGATCAATAAAGTTCCTTGGCCAAAAGTAACACCCCAACCAGTTTTCAATCTCCCCAAACACCTTCCTAGAAAATATGCATTCCATAAAAAGGTGGCTATGTGTCTCATCTTCAATCTCACAAACAGGACAACAACTAGAAGAGATTGGCATGATTTTACCCAAATGATCTCTAGTTAAGAATTGGTTATTAATAGCCTGCCAAAATATAAATCTGTGCTTTGGAACAATTAACTTGTGCCAAACCGTATGAGCATATTCTACTTTATCAACAGTCAGTAAAGAGTTGTAGAAATTTTTCACATAAAATTTACCTCCTCTCCCTGCTTGGTGGAGCTTATCCATATCTACAACCTCTCTAAGCTTCAACAGCTTCTTAAAATACCAGCACATATCCTGCTTCACTGATACCAACCAGAAACTCTGCTCCTTTAGGTAAATGGAATTGACCCATTTAACCCAAAGGTTGTCTTCCTTGCTCGAGATGGCCCATATGAACTTAGCCATCAAAGCTATATTCCATTTCTTTCCTTCCCTAAAACCAACTCCACCAAACTTTTTTGGAAGGCAAACCTTCTCCCAAGCAGGAAGATGATATTTGCTTCGGTTACCTTTTGCCCCCCAAAGAAAATCTCTACAACTCTTGTCTATCGCTGCTGTAATCTTTTGAGGCAGAATAAACAAACTCATCCAAAAATTTCTAATTCCAAGTAACACCGAATGAATTAGTTGAGCACGACCAGCAAATGATAGATTCCTGCTAGCCCAACTGTTTAGCTTCCTATTTA